>NC_142676.1:17157630-17160130 GCF_964200805.1 Pocillopora damicornis
TAAATTTGTAATAGCTCAAATCAAGAACGCACACAGCACTGTTGCCATGTAAACATAACAAAAGCACTACAAAAGCTCGACAATATCACAAACCTGTCTTCAAATTCCAGCGAAAGTTCTTTCAAGACATCTGCCCAAAAATGTTCATTACAGAGGACAGTGGCAGTGGAAACAACATCCTCCAAAGTCATCCTGTCACCGCTTGATAAGTGAGCACCACCAATTCCTTTGCCGAGCGTCGTTGGGAGACTCGAAGAAATGATAACTTGTATGAGTACCGTTTACATTTTGGCACTGTTATTGCAGTCAAAAGCTGCACAATACTTCCCTCTTCTTTTTCGAGGAGCGAAGGATGTTTCACCGACGCTTAAGCTTTCATTCATTTCACCAAAGACTTGACAAACCAACGAAACCCTTGAAAACACCACCAAACTTCTATGCGACACCTGAATCAGGTCACCAGCAGCCTCGTCGCTATCGTGTTTGCATGGTTTGTAATCCAATATGATGCCAGGAACTGTAAAAAGGGCTATTGATTGTCCTATACCATCAACTTAAAGGAACGAAGTAGGAAAGTGGGATTGGCTAACATCCGTTACCCTCTGAGTATCCCATGGGAATTTTTCCTATGATCGCATAGAAAAAGAGGGTAATGTGGTCTTGTACGGTATTGTTTTCATAGAAAAAGAGTTTGAGGCTGACAAATTAGTGGTCACTGATAGGTTCGTCGCTGTGACTTGGCTTGAATTAGCAGGTTACCAACACACCTCTAATAATGGAGTAGAACTCATGGGTATGCTGTTGGATTATTACAATGGAGTAGTATCTGGATAAAAGAAGGCCAGCATTTAATCATCGAAAAATGTGACAAAATAGGTTACCCTTGGGAGTTAGACTACAGCAAAGTTTTGCTCGAGAGAAGGAGATACGTTATGTTTGTGTGGAACAAGGATGACTTATTACGGCGCTATATAAATATTATTATGCAGCAGTAAAAACTATCTGTATGCTATACAGTTAGAAGGAACATAGGGCGCCAAGGCGTGGCCTGTGCTCCGGCCAGTGAAACTAGAATTAAAAGGTAGTGTACAATGAAAAAGTAAGGTTAAAATATGTATATGTATATATATAAGGAACTAAACAAATTTACGCGAAAATATGCTAAATGTTCAAAGTTCTAGAGCAGGAGACAAACCGAAGCACGGGTAAGATAATGTCTAATGTGTCGCAACCTTAAAAGTACGTGCAATGTTCAGTGTGACAGATAGGCATGCCCTCTGCATCTTCTTAAGGACGTCTCTGTGACGCCTCCCAACTAGTTCCTTCACCGCTACCTCCACCTCTGTCGACCAGCCCCCCAGTATGTCCACAATGATGTTATACTGTGAAATCTCGTACCCGGGGTATTTCTGCTTCAGCTCCCATCTAAGTGGCGCATATTTCATCGTCTTTTCGGATGTTTTCTTTTGACGATTGCTCACCCAGGGGTGACTCATCTCCATCGCTATAAACTTCTTCTCCTGGTGGTTTACTATCTTTGCATCAATTCTGTTGGCCCTAAGATCTTGCCTAAGACTCTCGAACACACCTAAGAACTTGTACTGCTGACCATCTTCGAGCGTCGGTATCTTTACATTTCCATCAGACATTAGCCGGCCAGTACTCTCAGCAACGCGGACCCCCCTCTTGAAGTGACGCTGCTTAGCTTGGATTCAGACATTGCGAAGATCTTCAAGTCGTCGATGTAAAGCAGGTCAGTGACCGTTGCGCCAATGGGCTTAGATAGCCTATACCCTTCAGATTCACTTATCTTCCAGGCTATCAGGTTCAGGCAGACCGTGAAGAGCCTGGGGCAGAGGGCGTCGCCCTTTGGGTAGACCCTCTCTAAATTTGATGATCTTGGAAACCTCTTTCCCATTTCTGGTGGTGACGACAATTCTAGTGCTCCAGCTTCTTGACAGATTCTTGAAGATGGGGAAGGGCTCTGACAGGTCTCCTTTTAGTCTGATTTTGCCGCGTTGGTCTTCGTGAAGTTGAATCACCATGTTGAGGAATTTTCCGGGACAGCCGAGACGCTCAAGAATCTGCCACAGACCTTTCCATCTGACAGTGCCAAAGGCTTTTTTTAGGTCGATAAATGTTGCATACATACCCTTGTTTTGTTCATGGCACTTCTCCTGGAGTTGATGGAGAATGAACACCATGTCCGTTGTGCTTCTGTTGGATCTGAAGCCACATTGACTCCCTGGGAGATGTTCTTTGGCGATGGATGGTACAAGCCTGTTGAGCAGTATTCTGACAAGGACTTTACCAGTCAAGAACCAAAGAGTGGTCCCCTGATAGTTGGAGCAGTCAGATTTTTCTCCCTTTTTCTTGTACAGAGTGATGATGACTGCATCTCGAAGTTCTTGTGGTAGAGGAGTTCATGGAGCTTGTGGTGTATTGTAGGACCTCCATGCCTCGATGGTGGGTGGTTCTTCAAGCTCCTCTCTGATTGCTA
>NC_142676.1:17167630-17192630 GCF_964200805.1 Pocillopora damicornis
GAATGATAAACATCTGCCCCAAAGGCAAAGCCTTTCTGGTCAATTGAGCCGAGACGAAGCCAGCGTTGCTTTCCTCCCATGGTAAGCTTTTAACTTGCGCTTCAGTCGTACTTTTTTACTTTTAGAGCTTCTGTTGGTTCTCAAACCATGATATCGGTCAATATGGGGAAGGTCTTCTTGGTCTGGAGAAAAACTACCGCTCGTGTTTAGAGAAGATCCGGCGGCTACAGGCGTTGTATCAATTAATTGCTGGAAGGCATATCGAACTGGAACACTAAACTTCGACTTTCTTATAGCTTTCCCTCCTTTAAAAGTAACTACATTCAAACTTTTTCTCGACCTAAAATCGCGTTTAGGAGGGATAATGGTATCCAAAGCCTTTCCAAAGCCGCGTTTGAAGGGGTTCGCAGGCTATGGCACTAGGCCCTGAGTCCTTTCAGGTCTCAATAGGTAAATAGGCCCTTCTTTGACCGGTTGTATGCGATAATTTGATGCTAATTAAATATGCATGTAAGCGGTTAATAACGAGCGATTCGGGTGGTAAAACGTCTCTCTGATCTTGTTGTCGTACTATCACATAGTCAAGGAGGTGCCAGTGCTTTGACCAAGGATGCAACCAGGTTGTTTTCTAGCTGTTTCTTGGCTGGAAGATTTAAGCTCATTGCTATTTCACCTCAGATTTCTCCTCTCTCTTTACTTTGTCTTGGATGCTTAAATGGTTCAAGAAGAGGAACCTCCCTACAAAAATAGAGTCATGTTCCTCTGACCACTTCATGAAGTAATTTCTGAAAACAAATACAAATAACACGTAATTTTTTAAGTGCAGATTTTCTGAAGTGAGAAATCTGGAACAAATTCAAACTTTGCCATTGTATAATTGATAAGGTAAAAGAAAAAAACCGTAAAAGTCACCAATCGGCAGACCATAAACTAAGCCTTAAGGCTCAATCGACTATTTCAATGATTCAATCGACCATCACAAATAATGTTTATTTTAGTTTATCTCAAAACATTTTTATCATTTTCTGTCAACCGGTTGCTTAACAGTAAAAAAATGAGTAAGGTAGCGTCTACTTTTCCAGTTATGGGTGATGAACGACACTCTAATATTATGATAACTTGTACAAACAGCTGCACATATATCTCGCTCATGGTCAACTAAGCTATTAAAAAGTCGATGACCTTCTGACAGAAGAAAGCTTGTCAGAAGTATTTACGATCTCAATATGATGGTGCCCCACAAAAAAGATCCATGGAAATTTCCACGTAATTCTCTTTCACGCATACAAAACAATATCAATCATTATTGGACAAATTAAACTGGTACATGGAAATTTCCATGTGATACAAATTTACACTTAAAAAAATAGTTTCAAAACAGTCCGTAAAATTTTCCATATACATGCAATGCTCACTCACATAGACAAAACAGTATCAAACATTCTCAATCAAAATGAGTACATAGAAATATCCATGTAATACTTTAAGCGCCTCGCCAAACTGATCCATGGAAATTTCCATGTAATACTCATTCACGTATACAAGACAGTATCAATCACTCTTGAACAGCTTAAATGGGTACACGGAAATTTCCATGTAATACTTTTACGAATTCAATATGATAGCGCCTTGCCAAACTGATCCATGGAAGTTTCCATGTAATACTCATTTACGAATAAAAAACAGCACTGGAAAATTTCAGACCAAATAGGGTACATGGAATTATCCGTGTAATACTCTTTTATTCTTCTACAAAACGGATTTTATGGAAATTTCCATGTAACAGTGATACAAGTATTCAAAATATTATAGAGCATTTTTGTTAAAAACAGGTCCATGGAAATTTCCATGCAACACTCAATCATGTACCGTATTTACCCGTGTATAATGCGCGCCCGTGTATAATACGCATCCCAATTTCAGACCAAATTTTGAGAAAAAAGAAAAATAAACTACTCAACAAGAAGGTGAAATTGTATAACATTATTTATTTCAATTAACTTGGCAAACTAACGAAATGACTCGGACTCAGAGTCTGACTGGAACAGTTCTCTTGCAAACAAGTCATCGAGCTCGTTGTTGCAGTCATCGTTGGCCTCGTAAACTAGGTCGTCCTCGGATCCATCAAGACTGTTGGTTTTAGCAATAACACGAAGAGGATAATTGTGCTCTTTGCGAAGATCGATAATGTAGCGGTGGAATCGCACGATTTTCTCCTCATAGTCATCTGGAAGCCGCTGGGCAAGAGTTGTCTTTTGGCGAAGAGACAAGCCATTACGCTTCATGAAACGCTGACACCAGTGGTTGCCTGTTTAAACTGCCCTTGTGGAATCCCATATTTCTCGTTCTTTGCCATGTCGAGGGCCTTCAGCCTCACCAGCGATGGTAAAATGGCGAGACCATTGTTCCGTTTCTCTGTGATCCATTCAAGGAGATCAACCTCAAGTTCTGGCCATGCAGCTTTTTTGCCACGATTTGCTCGTTTCAACCGAGGCATCTTTTCCAAGTTTTCCTTGCTCTTCCGCCATAAGCGAACATTACTTTCAGATACTCCGAACTCTCTTTCAGCAGCGCGATTTCCATGGTGTTCGGCGAAATTGATGATTCGTAACTTATCTGACACTGTGTAACTTTGACGCTTTGTTCCGGTGAGTTTTGTAGCCATGTTTACGTTTGATTGCTCAAGATTACAGTAACTGTTTTGTTGATCAGCTGTTCGCTTAAATACTTACTTAAATTTATTCAAGGATCCAAATTGTTAACATGTCATTGGTAGGTTAGTTTACCCTCAAATTAAAGACCAATTACAT
Source organism: Pocillopora damicornis (assembly GCF_964200805.1). NCBI lineage: Eukaryota > Metazoa > Cnidaria > Anthozoa > Scleractinia > Pocilloporidae > Pocillopora > Pocillopora damicornis. The sequence goes on from NC_142676.1 coordinate 17,170,441, forward strand.
CGCACGCTTATGTGTCTTTGTTATTCTAATGTCGCGTGGGCCTAAACAAAGGATTCCGTGTATAATACGCATCTCGAATTTAGATGTTCATTTCGGGAAAAATAAGTGCGCATTATACACGGGTAAATACGGTATACGAAATAATTACAAACATTTTAGGTTAAACTGGGTCCATGGAAGTGTCTGCATTCTTTGATAAGAGTGTCTCAATAGGGTAATGGCCGTTTTTATGCTAGAGACGTCAAAGTTGTCTCGAGACGACTTTAACGTCTTAGACAACTTTAACGTCTCTAGCATAAAAACGGCCAATGGCTTTTACGGCTAACAGTAAATTTCTTCTCGTTACGTTTAAAACAAAAAATTATCCGAAACAGAGTCAAATTTTTCAATCTTTATGCCGAACAGCTAAATCTGTTTGCCTTTTTACAGTTGAAACTCTCTTTAAATATGGATATGGTTGTATAAACTTTGACCGAAACGATTCTTTCGGCGAAGTGATTACGAATCTTCATTCACTAGAACTCGTGTTATTAAAAAATTTATCTAATCGTCCTCATCCTTGGACCCTGCAGATCCCTTGCAGGCCAAACGGCTCAGGGCTATAGCCTCTCCTAAAAATAGAGACAGGCTTCTCGTCATCGTATAGGGACAGCAAGTTTATGTTCCTTTTGACGGATGGTTTTTTAGGCAGGAACTTACTAAAACACATAAAAACAAGGTACTAATTAGTTAGTACTCATTGATATTCCTAAAAGTTGTTTCAACTAGAGGTAACTGTGAGTCAGTCGTAATGTCTTGATTCCTTTAGGAATTCAGTAAGCGTACTATGGCACAGAAAATAAGGGACCACAGGATGTGAAACTACAAAAACGGCATGTTATGTTTATAATTGTGTATTACCTTGAGTATATGAGTTTCCAAACTCTAATATAGTCCCTCTTGGAGGCGCAAAAAGCTTTATGACGTGCCACATGAAGTCCGCCTCATTCTCAGCCACAAACCAATTAGTGGCACTTTTCGATGGTGGGCCAACAAAAATTACATAAGTCTTTTCGACGACGTCTGTCAGTCCAACCCCAGCTGTTTACAAGAAATTTAAACATCCAAAAAAGGAATTATGCTATACTGAGCCCTGTTATTCATTTATTCCCAATTCAATACTTAAAAAAAAAAACAAAAATTGGAAATTTTCCAAACTAAACGACAATCGCAAATAAAGAGTTACCTTTAGCAGACATTTTACTCCAAGCCACATACATCGTATGGGCCTTCCATCCCGGGGTGCATTCCTCTCGGGTTTGAATTAGGGACTCATCTTTTTTTCTTATAACAATGATGTATTCAGTCATTTTCAATCTTGTATTTAGGCCACATATCTGCCTTAAAGTGGCCTTTAATTTTTCCTGACTCCAGTTCTGAAAAGTTGACAAATTTGGAAAAAAATGGGCGGTTATAATGGCCAATGACACATTAACAATAGCCTAATTGATATGCACAGATATTGTTAAGGGAATTTAAAGGAAATAAAACAAGCGCCGAGCTTACTTTTTGTTTCTTTATAATGATTAAATTTGCACCACTAAAGGGAATTCCTTTCAGTGATGCAGCAGAGACATTATGATCCTCAGAGGACTTTGCGCAGTAAAATTGACCACTGATTCCTGAAAGTATTAAGTGATCTGAAAGAAAGAGGAAAACAAAGCCATATAAGTCCATTTTTATTCCTTATGTAAGTGATAGCATTGATTAATTTCCACTAACAAGCATTCTCTTACTTCATTTCTAAGCTATTGGTAAGGTAATTAATTTCCTAAACAGCTTACACCTAATATCGCCTTTTATTAAGTTGTATGAACTGTCGTTCACTTATACCATTGTCTTCTTCTGCCACCTCAGCTTGAAGGGCTCTTTCGACAAGTGCCATGAATTGGGCACTTGCCTTCCCCTTTTTGACGGTGCTCACAAACAGCTGAAGGACATTGTCTCCAGTGAAATGGGGAAATCTTATTTTAAGTAAAGAAAAAAGGCCAAATGAGCATATTTGCTCCCCTTTATATTAAAAATTATGAAAAAGACTACTGTACTTTGGCAATTTACCTTGTGACTTTGACTTAGTGTGTTTGAATCATTTCACAATTCTTAAACAAGGCCATCATTAGTATCATGCAAATTCAGTTCCAAAAAATGTATTATTAATTTATTGATATAATTCATAGTAAGAATTATTTATGACAACGGTCACGGACATATAAACGCAACTCTATGCTTGAGTGAAAAAGTGGTAATAATTAAATGAATACCTCTCTGCAGCCTCCTTCCACGATCGACAGCCTGCCTTCTTCACGAATTCCGTCCTCAGAGCTGCCATGTTTTTTACTTCTACCGCCCTTTGCTTTAATTTTACAAAGGACAGTTCGCCTTCAGCCACATTCCTTAGCAGCTCTGTTACCTGTTTAGTGTCCAGTCCCCTAAGGCACTTAAACTTCGATGCAACAATACTTGGTTGTTGCACCGCGCCAGAGAGCAACTTGTTAGACTGCGAGACGCTGCTCGTCTGGTCTTTTATTTCGAATTTTTCGAACTTCTGAAAGACTCGCTATAATAATAGATAGATAATAATAATAGATAGTTTATTTAAATATACCTAGCAGCCTTGCGGCTGAATTACGTATATTACAATAATGTAATTAAATAAATATATTATATAACGTATATAAGAATATTCAAAATTATAAACAATTAAAAAATCTGTGAGCTAAAACCTATCTATATTTAAAAGCTATATTTACATTATCTACATAGGTTTCTAGGAAACGGTCATTAATTAACTGTTGTTGTTATATTTAATGGTGGAGGCCATCATGAAGGTGTTTTTAAAACGGTTTGTCCTCCACAGGGGGATTTCGAAATGCCTGTTACGTCTTAAATTGTGCTTTGGATGGTTGGCACTAGGCAACAATTCACGAAGCCTGTGATTGTCGTTTTCGATAATGTTGCTAAAGAGATTGGGGCAGCTGTCTTCCATATAAGCCATGATCGGTGGAATGCCGGCAGCCTCTAAAATCTCGTGATAGTCTTGGCCTGAGCTTATAATTCGGAGAAAGCTGGCTCCTCTTATCCGTTTAGGAGATATATGAATTCAAGAGACTCCTACAAAAAAAGGCAGTATTTGAAGCGAACTCCTCGATTGATTATGCTTATTACAACAATTATGATAATTACAACGATGAAAAAGTTCTACAGGGTGAAACACAGTATAAATACGGTGAATAACAAGAACAATAAAGCTAAACGCAATAAAGAATAACGAACTTATGATAATAAGTACAATAAGATTAATCCGTCCATGCGAAATGAGTTCGAGTGTTTTTAAAACAACATGGCCTACTCTCCACTCGTCACCAGTCCTGCCGAGCAGTCGCTATACGGCCAGCGGTTGGCCAGCGGTAGTCACTTCATCCCCCCCAGTCCAAGGACCTAGAGCGGTTCAATTTAAAGCGTAGGGAGGAGGACTCAAGTGACCCATTTTCCTGTTTCAGGTTCGTACCGTTTGGGTGGCCGTGAGATGCGACGAGGGCGTGGAACCGGTTCGGGCAGCAGTGGGGGTGGCGTAGGGGGCATTGAGGAGTCTTCATTGGGACTTGTTGGTAGCTGGAGGTCCTGGGACTGTGCGTCGAGGTTTGGACTGTTGACCTGTGTTGGTCTCGCTGGGGTGATGGGCGACAGTGGTGCTGGGGCTTGGACCACGTTTGGGTTGTTGGGCGTTGCCGCCGTAAGCTGCGTGGACTGGGGAGTCTGTAGTGTTGGCACAGAGGGCGGGGGGTTTGGGCACTGGTCAGCACTGCTGGTAGGTAGATGTGAAGCTGTTGGCTGCTGTGAACGTATGGAGAGCGTGGCTGGCGTGTAGGCTCACAGGAAGCGGCGGTTGCGTAGTGTGATTCGCCCAGAGCCGTCCACCTTGACATGGTATTGGTCGTGGTCAGCTGATTCCACTACTACCCCTGAGCGGTCCCATTTGGTGGGGTTTGGGCCTTGTTGATTCTGCAGGAAGACTCTCTCACCAAGGGTCAGGGGGCGGAGGGGGCGGGAGTGGGCATTCAGCGACTCGGTTGTGTGGGTGATGCGTGTGCGAAGAGCTTCCTCCTTAGCTGCCCATGCTTGACGCCAAAGGGGTCTGATGTGTATGGTGGCCGAGAACTGCCAATAGAAAAATCCGCATTTTTGAAAGAAAATTGTTTTCTTTTTTATTTTGATTTACATTTTTTTTTTATTTTTCAATTAATTTTTTTATTTTTAAAATAGAGTGAAAAATCAATTGAAATAAAAATAAAATAAAATAAAACCAAAGTAAAATAAAATAAAACCAAAGTAAAATAAAATGAAATTATTCAACCCAGCCGAGAGCTGCCACTACCAGCATGCATTGCGTGCATCGTAAAGATCCAAAATGGCGGGAATATAGGGACTGTTCTCCCGGGCTGTTCTCGAAAATGGCGGATAGCGGTTTCATTGTGGAAAGAAGACGATCTCCTTAAAGGTGCACTGCAGAAGTATGTCAAACAAGGCCTCAAACGCAAAGAAGCGATCGATTTTTTACGGAGAGACTTTCCTCAATACGCCTGGAGTATCCGAACACTCGAGAGACGTTTATGCCATTTCGAAGTTTATTACAGGGATGATACTGTTTTGGTTGAAGATGTTAAAGAGGCTGTTAAAAAGGAATTGGAAGGACCAGGAAAGCTATTGGGATATAGAAGCATGCACAAGAAAATAAGACAAAAATATGACTTGTTAGTTACGCGAGATCAAGTTTACGATGTGATGTCTGATCTTGACCCCGATGGACTTGCTGCTCGCGGAGGCGTTGGAGCTAAGAAGGCAAGGCGAAAGAAAGGAAAGTTCTCTTCGAAAGGACCAAACTGGGTCCACTCCCTGGACAGTCATGATAAATTAATGGGTTTCCAAAATTCCACATTTCCGATTGCTATTTATGGCTGCTTAGATACAGCCAGCAGAAAGCTGCTATGGTTGCGAGTTTGGAATAAGAACTGTGACCCGCAATTGATTGGTCGTTGGTACTTGGAGCATATAATGGAGACCAAGGTAATTCCTGCGATGATCAGAATCGACAAAGGTACAGAAACAGGCACCATGGCCACAATTCATGCCTTTCTTTGTAGACATCACACTGACGTTGTGGATCCTGCAGACACAATTTTGTATGGTCCATCAACTTCATACCAAGTAAGTAAGCTCATCTCTCAAGTGCTGTCTAATTATATTATGTGAGTGTGCCAAATTAGTCAACGAGTCTTTCGGTGACTTTATTTGAGTGCCAGTTTGAGTATTGTTGTTTGTTATTTCATCATTCCCTCAGTAACAAGTAATATTTTAATCCACCCTATCATCTGATTTCCGGCAAATGCACATTTCACAAAATGTCATTTAAAAAAACGTTTTCCTCTAGATCGAAAGATGGTGGAAAGAATTACACGAAAGAATGGAAAAATTTTTCAAAAGTCAGTTAAGATGGCTTAAAGATCAAGGGCATCATGACCCACATGATGATATTGACAGGTGAGAATGGGCAAGTCTCCCCCCTCCACCTCCACCCACACGCACACATACACAGGCTATTCATTTCAAGGTTTGTTTTTAAACTCCAAAAGTGACATTGAGTTATTGTTTTAGAATATGTTGCAGTTTTGCTAGAGCATGGCACGTGGGTGATTGAAAGCTCAATCAACATAAACATTATTTTGCCTAAAGTTAATATACATATATTTTTTATAGCATATTAATTAATTTCTGTGTGAATGCAATAACACATCCCCTCCCCCTAAAGCTTATATATACTCGAGTCAAATAGATATGGTTGAGGGGGCCCAGGAAAAATTTTTGTTAGGGAACCCCCCCCCCCCAAAAAAAAAAAAAAAAAAACTTGCTGGCTTATATATTGTAATTGAAACTACCTATACACCAAGGTGTTTGTTACCTTTGCTTATTTTGTTTTCCTACATAGGAAGCTTCTTTCTTTTATTATGGTTCCTGTGGTTCAGAGAGAGCTAGATACATTCAAGGAGATGATGTGGAATTCCCACAGGATCAGAGCCCAGAAGGACACAGTTTTACCAGATGGGGTCCCAAACCATATTTACAGTTTTCCTCAGAAATATGGGCTTGAAGAATGTGGTAAAAAAATGTTTTGTCAAAACTGGTTTTGGGATATTTCTGTTTTATTCAAAGTGAACTATGGCATAGTTATAATGCTTCAACAATCAACCAATGATAATTTAATTTTATTGCCCAGAAGGAAATTATTTGTTGCTAAAATCTTTGGGCCTGAAAGTCGCATATCTATAAAAACCTAATGTGGTGCTGACACTGCCAGTCACACTAGATGATGAATGCTAACATTGTTTTCTATTGGCAATGTGCAGGTCTTCAAGTAACTGATGATCAACTAAAAGAAGCTGCTGTCCAGTCAGGCATCCTTTCTGTTGATGATGACTTTCTCGCCCCTGAGTTCAGAGCAGAGTGTGAACGAATCATTGACACTGACCATTTGAAACCTGCTGATTGCAAGGAAGCATTTCTTTTCCTAAAGAGAAATTTTTCTTTGTAATAACTCCACTGTTTATCCATGGTGTTATGCCCTTGACTCTATTTTAATAGTGAAAGCAGCATGTTTTCTCCCACATCCTCCATTTTGTTACTATGAACTTTGTGCAGCCATAAACAACAAATTCATCTGCCAATGAACTGTACTTTAATCATTGAATTAAACTGAACATTTCTGAACACTGTATGTGCGAACCGCCCAAGGTAATTGCATCAAAAGGGGTGTAACATGCAATACAGTAGAAAAGTCAAAACTTTATTACGTGTAATTGAAGTGAACAGGAACAACATATTAACAATCAATGCTGGCACTAATAGAAAAAAAGAAATAAACAGTGTAATTATCACCACTGTAGTTATTTAATTATTTTTAATGCATAATAATATTGCAGATTAAAGGACCCACAACTATCTTTAATTCGAATGATAATGTATCTGAACATGATATCCATAACCTTTGTGGAAATAAACTGGAACGAACAATAACACTGATGGCAATAACAGTAACATCGAAAGGGCAGCAGAAACAAGAAAAACTATGCACCCTACTAATACAAATAATACAAATTTTAACCATCAATCCTCACATGGTGGGTTGAGGAGAAACATTAACAAGAGCAGGTTTTTTGGTGTCCTAAATTGGGGTACATGAAAACATATCTGCTTGAGGGTGAATTCAGCAACAACAAGGTTGGTTAATATCACAATCCTGCAGCCCACCCCTGGAAACAAATTATGACTGCCCCGTAAATTATCATATGTAACCATGGGATTTTATGTGAACTAGCTATTTTGTAAACAGTGTATCAAGTTTTGTCAACAATGTCTCAATGTTCACAATTTTATAGCAGCTTGAGTTGCCCCTTAATTTTCTATTGCTGGTAGGCCAAGCAAGGTACAGAACAAACTACAAGTGTGCTCTTTCACAAATGTTGAAATTGCTACTTTGGAAAGATTTCCAGTACAATACAGGTATTGCTTGTCACCCTCGTCCAGTAAATCTGTAGAAGCAATTTCTGGGTCAAATAAGTCATATCCACTTCCCTGGATGTCAACTAGCATAAGTTTTTTCTTTGATCTCTCATACGTGAAGTGTGTCAAACACTCTGCCTTCTAGGCCATCTCATCTGTAGGATCGACACAGGTTTGGCCAGTGTTGTTTACGTACTTCTTAAACTGGCCAGGGATAAATTCTTCGACTGTAACATACTCCCCCTCGTCTGTTTCTCCATGAAAGATCTTTCTATATCTAAATGCAGTTCCAAAAACCTCGCTTTCCTCCTTGATTTCTGCCTCAAGTTGCGAAGCAAAATTCCTAGCTAGGAGATGCATCTGAACAACCTTGCAGTTGTGTTGCTCGATAGTTTGACCGGTATCCGAGATGCACTTTAAAGCACTTGGTAGATAGTGCTTTATCACCCACGTTGTCGCAACAAATTCTGGATGTTTGGATGTTGCTTTGAATGCTTTACGGAATCCGCCAGTTCCGATTGCCTCTTTATCCTCATAGAACTCGACAGTGGTTGGAACTTTGGACCACGACAAAACTTCCATATCGAATCTGAAAATTCTCACAATAGTAGTGGCGGTATTTGTGTTGATTTTGCCAAGTTTGATCATGTCAGAAATTGATAAACTTCGAGGGTAATACGTACTTTTTGTGCCCGCTGCTTGTGTAGGTAATTTCTGTCTCGAATGCATAAGTTTACTGGAGCTTGACCTTGATTTTGACGGCGGAGGATTAAATTCGGTATAAGTCGAGGACTCTCCAGTTGCGGCCTTCCTCTTTCTTGTGGAATTCTGGGTGCTGTTGACATCGCCTTCATCTGCTGGATCTGGAATGAAGCGGACGTATACAATCTTTAAGTCCGGTATTTGGGCAAGAGTCTTGCACGATGGGCCCTGTTCTCCTGCTAAGATATCACATACGAGATTCTTTCTGATTTTTTGTAGAAAATGCCTCTCACAAGCGCTCTTGATATTACCAATGGTCAATTCCTCCGTTTCGTCGAAGGGAACAAACTCTCTTGGCCCAATCCTTGTATGCTTTTGGGCCTTTCCAGAAACTTCTGCTGACAAACGTTGAACTGTCAGTTCATCTTTCCTTCGATGGACCTTGGGCTGGTTTTTTTTGGTACGCTTTGCTTTAACTTTTTCATTGAGCCTCTTCCATGCATCGGCCATGATGAACTCGAGCGTGTGACAGTAACGCACGCAATGCATGCTGGTAGTGGCAGCTCTCGGCTGGGTCGAATAATTTCAATTTATTTTACTTGGTTTTATTTTATTTTACTTTGGTTTTATTTTACTTTGGTTTTATTTTATTTTACTTTGGTTTTATTTTATTTTATTTTTATTTCAATTGATTTTACTTTCACTCTATTTTAAAAGTAAAAAAATAAATTGAAAAATAAAAAAAAATGTAAATCAAAATAAAAAAGAAAACAATTTTCTTTCAAAAATGCGGATTTTTCTATTGGCAGTTCTCGGCCACCAAAGATGTGTGGGTTTGAGAACTTCTCAAGGTGGTTGACGAACGAGAACGAGTCCCTAAGGGGGCGGCCAAATATGATTTGCGCGGGTGAGAGGTTGCAATCTGGGTCCGGGGTGTTGCGTAGTTGTAACATGTAAGAAGCGGTCATGGTCGAGGCTGCCCGTCGGGCCGGTATTAGACAGCAGGAGGCGTTTGGCTGTTTTCACGGCAACTTCTGCCCGGCCATTCGATTGAGGGAAGCTGGCGGAGGACATGCGATGTCGTACACCCCAGAGGCGGAGGAAATCTTGTGTGCCCTTAGCGGTGAACTCTGGGCCACCGTTGCTTGAGATTTCCTCCGGGACGCTGAACGGAGATGGCGAACTAGGCCGGCTGAGCCGGCAAGGTTGGTCCCAGCTGTTGAACTTAGGACTTGCACCCAGCCGGAAAGGCGGTCACCTATGACCAGGTAATGGCAGCCTCTGTAGTCAAAGAAGTCTGCGAAGACGGCTTCAAATGGGGATAATGGTGGTGTAGATGGGAGAGGGGGGATGGTAGCCTGTGAGGGTGCGTTCCGATTGCAGTCTGCGCATCCCTCCCTAGTTTCGCGGATGTCCTTTGATATCCCTGGCCAGTAGATGATGGCGCGGGCTCGCTGTTCCATTGAGGAGGTCCCTTGATGGGCCGCGTGGAGATTCTGTAAGACTTGGCGGCGTAGGGATGGGGGGACGACGACACGTTCCTGGTAGAGGAGTACGCCCTCTTCTGCGTAGAGAGACTTGCAGATGGGCCGAAGGCTTGTCAGGGTAGGGTCGTCGCTGGCAATCGGTTTTCCTTGCTCGACTGATCATAGGAGAGGACCCAATAGACATCTGTAGCTGTCTCTGTCGCAAGGAGAGACCAGGAGAGCTTCGTCGCGTAGGAGGTCATCGTACACCCGTTGCTGCCAGTGGAGGGGTATGTTGGCCGGTGTGTGGCAGGCCTTAGGTGTGGCCGCTGGGTCAACATGTATCTCTATGGGTGGGCCCTCCATACATGGTAGCGCTCAATGAGGGCAAGTGTTGAAGGTGGACGAGACATATCAGTCAAGAAGCCAAGCTTTCATTTTCGTGTTGTTCTCAGGCTTACAGGGGAATGGCAACTCGGAAGGACGTGGCGGTGCTGCTCCGCGCCGTGGACATGAGCACGTAGCATTGTGGGCGGCGTTGGTTACTGGACAGCCTTGGGCCCCTGGACAGCCGTCGTTGAGGGCCCATATAGCGTTGATGTCGGGTGATACGTGGGACGCGTGTGGCTGCGTGGCTGAGGTCTCTATCAGGTGGGGGACCAGTGGGGTTGCCGAGGCATGGAAAAGTGTGCGGTAGAAGTCCAAGGTTGAGTAGCGAGTCGTAAGACAGGTACATGTCCTTGACGGAGCTGCTCACATAAACCATGGAGTGGCATGCTGTAATCTCGCCGCTGCTGGACTATGTAGCAAGTTTGGCAAAGAATGCTCCCTCTATTGATATGGGCGAGCGGTTGGCTGCTGAGAGTCTGAGGCTTATGGGATGGAGGTCGTCACGAGAGAAACCACAGGCTATGAAGTCGGACAATGACCACAAGTCTGATTGGGCGCCAGTGTCAGCTATTGCAGATACTTCGGCATAGATGTCTGAGGGGGTGTTGTAGGCGCCACTACCGGTCCTGCCCGGCTGGGAGAGGGATATGGTGATTGGGAGCCTAGGGCGATCTCGTAAGCGAGTCCTTTTCCACTCCCCCTTAGAGAAGATGTGGTGATCTAGTCGCGCTGCTGATGGTGTGGTGATGGTGATATGTGTGGTTGTCTTCCGGTTGTGGCGACGTCTGTGGGGGGTTCGGGGTAATTGGTCACCCTTGGTCTGGAATGCTGCTATTTGTGAGATCGGTTCGGTTTCTGTGGCGTGGATCCCTGGGGTCTGGGGCGGGCGCTGCGGAGGCTGGCGTTGGTGACGTTTCTTACGGCGATTGGCCCTGTGGCATTCGATGCACATTTGGTGGGGTTTCTCGTTCCAACCTCGGGCCCCTTCCGTGAAGACCTTAAAGGCGATGTGACAGCCAGGGCATGTCGCTTCCTTTGCCCGATCTGCTTGAGAGAGAGTTATGACGGTGTTTGGTGGCGATTTCCTTTGCTTCACTAAGGAGGAGACAGCTGATAGTGAGGGGGAGGGGAGGGCATTACAGGCCATCTCTTTGCTTTCTACTAAGGCAATAATTTCGTTTATTGGTGTCTCGAGTATGCCCGCCATGCCTAGCACTTCTCTCCTGATGTCGGTGTCGTAGAGGCCATTCAGGATGACATCACAGATGACGTGGTCAGTATAGTTGACCAAAGCGCCACAGGTACACGAAGCGGTATAGGAACAGGTTTCCGCCTTCCCCCGTACTTTAGCTGTAAAGGTGCGGAAAGGCTCATCACGTTCTTGCCTTAGTTGGAGAAGCTCTGTACGTAGCACACAAGTGGCGACTGGGATTACTGCTAAGGAGCGCATGGCGGCCAGTAGTTGGGTCAGGGTCTCAGAAGCGGCGTTAGGATTGGCTTTGAGAAGGCTGTCCCCAAGTTCAGTTCCTGCACACTGGAATAGCTGGGAGGGCGCCGAGGCGTCGTCAATGCCTGAACCTGATTTGAAAACCTCCCAGCGTCTCGTGAAGATGTTCCACTCCTCTATCGTAACTCCAACATCGACCTTGGGCCGCTCTAGTTTTGGGCCTCTGGGTGCTGTAGGTGCTGGGGCAGCGTCTGCGACGGTAGGTGCCAGGTTGCAGTGGGCCAGGTTGTAATTAGAGAGAAGGGCAATTGCCAGTGCTTCGGAGACATCGTCTGTTGTGAATGTGCAGTCGGGCACAGAGCATAGGATGACTACCATGATGAAGAGATCAACTGTTTATGAAGCGAACTCCTCAATTGATTATGCTTTAATTACAACGATGAAACAGTTCTACAGGGTGAAACAGTATAAACACGCTGATTAACAAGAACAATAAAGCTAAATGCAATTAAGAATAACGAACTTACGATAATAAGTACAATAAGATTAATCCGTCCATGCAAAAGGAGTTCAAGTGTTTTTAAAACAACATGGCCGACTCTCCACTCGTTATCAGTCCTGCCGAGCCGTCGGTATATGGCCAGCGGTTGGCCAGCGGTAGTCCCTTCAGTAGTCCCTTCAGTATTAGATGCTGATCACTTTTCCCTTATCAATACGAGTTAATTAAGTTTACCTTTGAATTGATGACTGAACTGCAGTAGTTTCTCCATTCACTCGTCTTCTGTCCCCTGAATTCATCTTTCATAATCGAATGGCACAGCTTAACCTTGCAAAATTTAACAGAAATGATTACATCATGGGCTATATATCACTAATGCTAGTTGTATTACACATTAAGCGATTCGCGTTATATTTCGCGCGAAGATCTAAAAAAAACATTTGTTTGCTATTAAATGGAACAACAATGTTAAACAATATAAGAAATATTAGGAAAAAAAAAAGACCTCTCTGGTTGTATATTTGGACTGCACAGGAGTCTGACTAGAAAACATACAAAATGAGACAAATTCCTTAAAAGGACAGAAATACCTTTTCTTGTGAAGTCATTCAATGATGAAACCGGTCCATCCGGTTGTGCTCGAACGCAAGTTTAAGCAAGTCTTTCTTCGGCATCTCTGCAAAGTAATTCATACTTTCGTGTAAACAAATGAAATTTTGCTTCGAATTTCAAAACAAGATCCTCCTGTACGGAGATAAAGCTCAGGCTTAACTAAACTGTGAACAAAATCACCTCTGTGTACTTATATTTGACATTATCCAGATCTTCCTTCTGTATAGCTAGCATGGCCGCTCTTCGGTAATTGCCACCAATCACCTCTAACTCGTACGAGTCAAGGTTGTCTTTAAATTCTTTTGGCGTCGAAACCCCTTTTGTTATCGCCAGCAGTGGCTTCAGATCAAAGGGACCTCATTTTCTCTGAATTATGCCACGAGGGATTTCACAAACACTTCATCGAGATCCCAAAGTATGAACTCTTTTCTTGGGGCTTTCAAACTTGATAAGAGAACTTTTTGAGGCCCTGTATAGAAAATTAATTAATTTAACGATGCATTATTTCTTCTTTAGGAAACCAATGCTGGCTTCTGCACTATAAAAACTTATCGAAATTTTAATAACGAGGGACAGCTTGAAATCTTGAAAGGGAATCAACAATTTACCGCCAAAAAAAAAAAACGTTTTCAACAATAATTACTCACGCAGCGATATGGCGTAGCATTGCTGTGACGACTCCAGTACAGTCTCATCTCCTTTGTCACCTAAAGTTGCAGAAGCACCGGTTACTGCTTGAACACTGGCGCCTGAGTTTTCGTTAGAAGAGGCAAATGCCGTAATCAACGAGGTGTCATTACTAGGAGCAGACAATTCTTCCAGTTGTGCTGGAATAATGGAACACTCATTCTCAGATCGCCGTCTTTTGGCTTGATTTTCCTCGCGTCCACTGGTTGAGGAACTATTCACCTCACTATTCACGGGTTGTTTGCCATAACATGAAGTGAAGAATTCCACATTCAGCAACGTTTCTACTTGTTCTCCAAATTTTGAAATGTCCGCAATATCTCGGTACAATTGTTTATTGAGGTCGTCAATAGGATTTAAGAACAAGACGTCCAGAAGAAGACTTTTTTCCGAGCTGTATTTCACCTGAGAAACAATGAGTGTGAAATATCATAAAACCATTTTACCACGTCTTTTAGGAAATACGTTGATGTGAAAAGTACATTCGATTAAAAATGCGGCATCGCCGCTTCATCCAAAGACAATAGATCTATTCTTGGTTTTCACGTGACGTCACAGCATGACGTTGCTTGCCAAACTAAATGAGAGCAAGTTCAAACCTGTTGCCTTAAGCTTGATTGAACCCTATTCTGAACAGTTTATCATGAAAAGTAGAAGTATCCCAACCATTTCTGACCTTTTTGACCCATGTAATTTTGACTTGTCATATCCAGAACTCCTAGAAAAGTGTGATAATATTGATCTGACTATTTCAGAATCACAGGTAGAATTAATTGAGCAAGACACCAGGGAACAGGCTAAAGGAAATGCATTTTTCAGGTACAGAGCTGGGCACATTGGTGCATATCTGAGTTGGGCAGTAGCTCATACTAACCCTGCTATGCCATCACAATCCTTAATCAAGTCCATCTCATATCCTGATCTGTTCAAAGTTACTACTAAAGCAATCAGTCATGGCCGTAAGAATGAGAGTGCTGCAGTGAATGCTTATACCAAGACTATGCTAGAGACTCACAGAGATCTGAAAGTTGAACAATGTGGTATGATCGTGGATAAACAGCACCCCTGGATAAATGCTACTCCAGATTTTTTGGTATCATGTTCATGCTGTGGGAATGGTTGTGGAGAAGTCAAATGCCCTTACAACATTGAAAACTGTGACCTTGAAAGTTATGTGGAAAAGAAGAATTCATGTCTTGAAAAGGTCAATGGAAAGGTACAGCTCAAGAGAAATCACCAGTACTTTTTTCAAGTACAGCAACAGTTGTTTATCACAGACTCTCAGTATTGTGACTTTGTTGTGTGCTCTTTTGACAATAGGAATCAAACAAGGTTTTTCTTGGAGAGAATTTACAAGGACATTTCACACTGGGGATCAGTTCTTCCAAAACTCACCAAAGTGTGGAGATCTTGTATCCTACCTGAAATCTTAGCAAGATGGTACACCGGGAAGCATAAAATTGCTGCACCTTTTTGAAATTATGTTTTGCAAACAATTGTTTGACATCCCAAGAATGAGACCACATTTACTTGAATGTTTGAGAGCTGGTGAAATCAAAGTTTTTCCACATTTATTAATACATTTTACACTAAACAATTTTGTTTTGTTGTTTCATGCTAGTCTCAAGAGTAGCAGTCATGAAAAATAAATCCAAGAATAATAATGAACTCAAGCTATTTTATGCAGCTGTGCTCAATAAACAGTCCTTACTGCCCCCTGCAAACATAATTTATATTTTAATTCATATAATTTCTGTAAATATATGTAATATCACAGCACAAAGAAAATGTTGTTGTCATTGTTGTCGATCCTTCTTGTAATGGAAGTTTATTTTTTTAAATCATTGATCTTACACAGTGCTCATTCCCAGTCACTTGCTCTCTTTTCATGGGGTTATAATATTTCTTAAATTATGCACAGACTCTCCACCCCATCATATCATTTCATTAGCTACAATATATGACTATAATAGTACTGTATGAAGTATGGAGCTAATCAAATGGTACAATGGGTGGACACAGGTTTACAAGAGCTGAACATACTTTAATAATTCTGTCAATAATTGGTACTTCATCCCGTCCATTGTCATTGTTCAAGAAATCAGTGGGAAGAGTGCTTTGAAGAATGGTATACTTGCGACGCAGCAAACCAATCACCCTTTCAACATGTATCCGTACACTTGCTAGAGCTCTTGTTTTTTCCACATCAATAGGATCCAGCTGCTCCCTCCCTTTCGTGTAGGCTGGTATCACGAGTCTTGCCTGTTTGAGAGCAACACTTTCTGTGATTGTGAAACCCCGGTCTGCCATAACCATGTCACCTGGTAAAAGTTTTTTAAGAATGCCGCAGTTTTCTGTCAAGAACTTATCAGAGGTACGTCCTCCCCATGCCTCTGACACAAAGGAAATAGCTCCTTGGGGAGAAATACCAATCGGTACTTTGATAGTATTGTGATGCTTGTAGGATGAAAATGTCTGAGCTCGAGCTAACAAGTTTGTAGGCTTATCAATAAAAATCTCAAAACAGTCAATAACAACAGTGACTTTGGTTCCAAAGGCTTGTTGGAAACAAAGAGGCATTGTCTTCCATAGCTGGTGTCTTTCAGGCCAGTAAATAAGTGGGGACAAGTGCTGATCCATCACTGGTAACCATGATGAAAATATTCTTGATATTGTTGTCACAGATACTTGAAAACGATAGGCTAAGTCTTGATAAGGCATATTCAGTCTCGGTTTCATCAGCACGATAATCATTTCCTGGAAAAGGCTAAGTGTTTGGGTCCTTCGTTTGATGTGGGGTGACACAAAGTCAAGGACAGTCATTAAGATATGCATTGAAGGCAGTCCAGAATAAAAGCGAACTTTTTCATCAGAATCAAAAAAATCTCGATCAATTGGCTTATATGATTCTTTGAAAAAGGTATTCGAACTCTTCGGTTTGAGTTATAGCTTCAGATACATCAACTTGGGTTTGAGTTGAACTGTCAACGAGAGTTGAGCAAGTGTGGTCTTGAAATGCACAATCGTGATCAAAAAATATCCTCAGAAGAATCAATTTCCTTGGAAGATCCTTCTTTAGGATCACTAAAAATCCATATCACGGACGGGAAGGCCACTGACATCGATTTTCTTTCGTTTCTCAGCTGCTTCGCGTTCTTGACTTTCAAGCGATCTTTTGCGGCGTTCCTTCGCTCGTTTAGCTCTTGCCTCTTTAATGTCGTGGTTTTCCTGTTGATATTTTGTCTTCCCGAGATTCAAAGTAGGAACCCAGTCGACGTTGTACTTATCCCAGGGTTTTGCAGATTGCCCTGACACGAAATGTCGTCCACAGACTCTTTCATTACTGAGGACATCCTTCGAAGTGATGTCGTCGCGGCTAATGGTGGCGATCCATCTTTCTTTTCGTTCTCTGCTTAGCTCTTCTGCCTTTTCTCCTTAGTTAGTGACTACTACTGGAATCCTATAAAACCCTATACCTTTCGTCTTTCCACTATTATGAAAACAATCAACCATAATACAATGAACCATGATGAAAAATATTTCTAAAGTTTTGATAACACGCGAAATGTTTGAATTATACAACACCAATATGACAGCGTAGCAACCGTTGTCAAGGTATAGATCACGTGGGTGAAAACCAAGAATTAGCAGAAGGAGTCGGAAAGCGGAACTTTCCGGCGGTACTTTTGGAATGTGTTAGCAGAATAATTGCTATTGTGCCTGCATTGCAAAACGCTTCAGATTTGCATGGGAAATGTCATGTAAGCCACCAAAACTAAGGCAAAGTTGTTTTCTTTAAATACGTTATGTAGGTAGTGTTATGTAGAGCGCCCATGTTTTTTAGAGTGCGTTGCGTTACATAATTATTAAAAATAGAACGAAGAAGTTTCTAGAACATTTAGTCATGATGACTAAGCGAGAACTTTAAGGAGAACCTTCTAGAACCGTGACTCAGCATATTTTTGTTATGATGTAATCATAGTGTAATGTTTCTAAAAATAACAATATTACAGATCTCTAGAACATTCTAGAACTTTTCCGAAAGATATATAAGGAGTCACGCTAGCTTAAAGAAAGGGCCTTTTAGTAAGCTATAACTGCTGTTGCAAAGAGCCCAGAGGAGCGAGAGCCGGACAGAGTTGTTTACTGGAATTGAAAGCCGTGTGGAAGGCTACATGAGAGAAAGAATTACGGACGTCGACAGTTTGTTAAAGATTTTCAAGAGAACTGTGAGTTGTGCGGTAGTGCACTGAGATTTAAGTGATATTATTTGTAAAGGGCTCTAAGTTATAGGGATACTGATTGTATTAGCATTTATATCGCTCCGTAGATAAGTGAAAAAGATAGTTATTGTATTGGTTGTCGATATCGCTTCGTAGTTATTACGTTGGTCAATAAAATAGTTGAGTTGTACGAGTTGTATCTTTCTGGCGGTTTGGAAAATACCGTAACAGAAATTGGGGGCCTGTCCGGGAGCGAATTTTGTGGAAGTGTATTTAGAGCAGAGGTAATTGTTTGGGAGCGAATTTTACAAAAGTATTTGGCATATAAGTTATTGTCTAGGAGCGAGTTTTGTAGTGAAGGTTATAGTAGAGTATTTTAAAGATAAGTTATTGTCGGCTTAAGTAGTCATAGAGTATATCAAGATGTCAAAGTTTAATCCAGAAGACTTTATGTCGAGTCCCGACAAAGGAGTATTTAATGCGTTAAGGAAAGACGAACTTATTTTATTAGCAAAACACTTAGAGTTAGAGTCTAAGCAAGCAATGAGAAAGGATGAGATACGACAGATTATAGTAAACCACTTAGTGGATACTGAGGTTTTTGAAGGGACAATGTTAGAAACATCGTCAAAAACAATGTTAGAAATAAAAAAGTTGGAGATGCAAGAAAAGCGAGAGAAAGAGGAAAGGGAAATGCAAGAACGACTGAAGAGAGAAGAAATGGAGATGAAGAGAGAAGAAATGGAGAGACAAGAGAGACTGAAGAGAGAAGAAATGGAAAGACAAGAGAGGCTAGAGAAAGAGAAACTGGCTTTTCAGCATGAAATGGAAATGAAAAAGTTAGAGCTACAAATGAAATTAGGATTAAGCTCGGATAGTGAAAAGCATAGCGAAAAGTTTGATGTTACAAAGAACATCAGGTTAGTGCCTCCATTCCAAGAAAAAGATGCTGATAAGTACTTTTTACACTTCGAGAAAGTAGCTAGTAGTCTTAAGTGGCCTAAAGAGTGCTGGGTTATGTTATTACAAAGTGTATTGGTTGGTAAAGCTAGGGAAATATATACACAGTTAAGTGTAGAACAAGCTGTAAGTTACGACGAAGTTAAGGATCTTATTTTAAAGGGTTACGAGTTAGTTCCTGAAGCTTATCGTCAAAAGTTTAGAAACTATGAGAAAGTTAGTAGTCAAACCTACGTAGAATTTGCTAGGAGTAAGGAACAGTTATTTGATCGTTGGTGTCATTCACAGAAGGTAGATAAGAGTCACGATAAGTTAAGACAGTTGGTATTAGTTGAAGAATTTAAGAGGTGCATTCACAGTGATGTCCGAACGTTCATTAACGAGCAAAGAGCAGAAACGTTGGAAGACGCTGCACGGTTAGCAGATGAATTTTCGCTGAGTCACAAACTGAACTTCGTGGAAAAGCCCCGTCAGCCTGACAGTAGATTTCAGCCTCCCTCCGCATCACGATGGGTTGGAAGCCAGCGGAGTAAACAGAATAACGGAGCACCTCCCAAACGGAACCCTGGTAACCATTTTACAAATCGTTCCAGCTCCACCTCGCCAGGACAAAACAGGTTTGTTCCAAATAAGCCCATCAAGCCACTAACCTGTTATTATTGCAGAAAAGAAGGTCATCTGATTTCCAGTTGCCCAGAAAAGTGGAGATCTGCGCAAAAATATGGTGTGGAGTCGAAGCCCAACGGATTTGTTGCCAAGCCGTCGCCTTCAGTTTCTGAAAGTGAATGTACACCTCCGCGATTTTCTCGAGAGAAGATCCAGACAATCTCTACAAATGACGTCAGTGGTTCGTCTAAATCTGTCATGGATATGTTCCAGCCCTTTATTCACGATGGCTCAGTATCATTATCCCGTGATATGACAGATTCAGTACCGATCAAGATTTTAAGAGACACTGGAGCCTCACAGTCTTTGCTATTAAGCGACACGTTGTTGTTTTCTGAGAAATCGTCCACTGGTGCAAGTGTTCTAATTAGAGGAATCAGTTCCGAGTATACCCCAGTGCCGCTCCATACAGTTTTTCTGTCGTCAGATCTTGTGTCTGGTCCTGTGAAAGTTGGAGTACAATCAACATTGCCGTTCGATGGAGTACATCTTATCCTTGGAAATGACCTTGCAGGAGACAAAGTGGTTATTAATGCTGTCGTTACAGAGAAGCCTAGTTCAGAAAAGTCTCCAGACCCCGTCGAGAAGATAATTCCTGGTCTTTATCCTGCATGTGTAGTAACGCGAGCCATGAGCAAGAAGAGGAAAACCAGCGATGAAGAAATTGCCTTAGCGGACACCCTTATCAGTCGAGTTTTTGAGGATGAGCAGCCAAGTCCCTTCCCTTCTGAGCCAACAGAAATCCTACCTGAGAAGAATTTAACAGATCAGTCTGAGAAGATGTCGACCTCTCAGCTCATCGCTGGACAACGTGAAGACCCAGAAATTTCTCCGTTGTTTTCAAGAAGCGTCAGTGAAAACGAAGTATCACAGAACCCCACCTGTTATTTTACAAAGAATGGAGTGCTAATGAGAAAGTGGAGACCGCTCGATGTTCCAGCTGAGGACGAATGGGCTGTTAAGTACCAGGTTGTTGTCCCGAAAACTTACAGGCAAGACATTTTAAGTATGGCACACGAGACTCCCCTGGCTGGCCATTTAGGTGTGAACAAAACTCACAGAAAGATCTTGATTAATTTCTATTGGCCCAACCTGAGAAAAGATGTAGCTGAGTACTGTAGGTCATGTCACGCCTGTCAGATGGTTGGGAAACCAAACCAGACCATTCCAAAAGCGCCACTGCAGCCTCTGCCAGCCGTTCAAGAACCATTCAGCCGTGTAATTGTTGATTGCGTCGGACCGCTACCAAGAACAAAGTCTGGAAATCAGTTCTTGTTAACCATCATGTGTGCGTCCACCAGATTTCCTGAAGCCGTGCCCCTGAGAAACATCAAGGCCAAGACTATCGTCAAAGCTTTAACGAAGTTCTTTACGCTGGTCGGACTTCCTAGCGCTATCCAGTCTGACCAAGGTTCTAATTTCATGTCTGGTATTTTTCAACAAGTAATGCACGAGCTTGGAATCGCACAGTATAGATCATCCGCGTACCATCCTCAAAGTCAAGGAGCTCTTGAAAGATGGCACCAGACTTTAAAGAACATGATGAGAGTCTACTGTTTCCAAACAGAGAAAGATTGGGACGAGGGAATCCACCTATTGCTGTTTGCGGCACGCGAGTCCATCCAGGAGTCCCTAAGATTTAGTCCGTTTGAGCTCGTTTTTGGGCACACTGTGAGAGGGCCTCTTAAACTGCTTAAGGAGAAATTTAATTGGAGCGACCAGTGTGAAAAGGCTTTTGAGGAGCTGAAAGCCATGTTACAGAGTGCCCCTGTTTTAACAGCGCCAGATTTCTCTTCACCGTTCAAGCTGGCTGTTGATGCAAGCGATGTTGCCGCTGGTGCTGTGTTGTTGCAAGAGGATGATGAAAGTGTAGAACACCCGGTTTGTTATTTTTCAAAGAAGTTTAACAAAAGTCAAAGGAACTATTCTACCATCGAAAAGGAATGTTTAGCACTGCTGTTAGCTCTTCAACATTTTGAAGTTTATGTTAGTTCCTCAAGTTTGCCCGTTGTTGTGTATAGCGATCACAACCCCCTCGTATTTCTTCACAAATTAAAGAGCAAGAATCAGCGATTGTTGAGGTGGAGTTTAATGCTGCAGGAGTATGTCTTGGACATCCGACATATAAAAGGAAAGGATAATATTATTGCAGACTGCCTCTCGAGACCTTGAGCTTTGCAAGAAAGTTTTGCAAACTTTCTTTTCTCGAAGGGGGAGGGTGTTATGGAGAGCGCCCATGTTTTTTAGAGTGCGTTGCGTTACATAATTATTAAAAATAGAACGAAGAAGTTTCTAGAACATTTAGTCATGATGACTAAGCGAGAACTTTAAGGAGAACCTTCTAGAACCGTGACTCAGCATATTTTTGTTATGATGTAATCATAGTGTAATGTTTCTAAAAATAACAATATTACAGATCTCTAGAACATTCTAGAACTTTTCCGAAAGATATATAAGGAGTCACGCTAGCTTAAAGAAAGGGCCTTTTAGTAAGCTATAACTGCTGTTGCGAAGAGCCCAGAGGAGCGAGAGCCGGACAGAGTTGTTTACTGGAATTGAAAGCCGTGTGGAAGGCTACGTGAGAGAAAGAATTACAGACGTCGACAGTTTGTTAAAGATTTTCAAGAGAACTGTGAGTTGTGCGGTAGTGCACTGAGATTTAAGTGATATTATTTGTAAAGGGCTCTAAGTTATAGGGATACTGATTGTATTAGCATTTATATCGCTCCGTAGATAAGTGAAAAAGATAGTTATTGTATTGGTTGTCGATATCGCTTCGTAGTTATTACGTTGGTCAATAAAATAGTTGAGTTGTACGAGTTGTATCTTTCTGGCGGTTTGGAAAATACCGTAACAGTAGTAAAAAATAAAGAGTGCATGGTCAGAGTAAGATTTAAAAAAAAAAGCCAAAAGCTGGGAAATCCATTGTCATAGACAGGCCAGCT
>NC_142676.1:17200130-17242630 GCF_964200805.1 Pocillopora damicornis
ATTTTGTTCACTTTTTTGATGTCAACAGTACCTTCTAGGGAGAAAAATAAGACTTGTTTGCCGTCATCATTTACACAGTTCAGTTCTTGTAAGATCATAATAGATTGCACAGACATTGAAGTTGCAACCCCTGGCCTAATGAGTCATCAAAGTGCAACTTATTCTTCATACAGAGGTATGAATTCATTTAAAGTACTCGTTGGTGTGGCACCTAATGGGGTCATAACATATGTTTCTAACCTTTACCCTGGATCAACTTCAGATAAGGCTATAGTGGAAATGTCTGGTTTTTTGAAACACCTTTATCCAGGAGATCTTGTTCTTGCTGACAAGGGCTTTCTAATCCAAGATATAGTTCCGAGTGGTGTGTCTGTAAATATTCCCCCATTCTTAAACAATGGTAAATTTACTGAAAATGAAATAAAAGTAACTAAGTCGATTGCCAAATGCAGAATCCATGTAGAGAGGGCTAACGCCAGGTTAAAGGATTTTAAGATTTTAAGTTTTATTCCCTCTTACCTAAGATGCTATTCTGAAAAAATTTTTCAGCTTTGTGCTGCTCTTGTTAATTTGCAGTTTCCGTTAATCAAGGAAGGTTGTACAAATGTATTTTTTGAGTAGAAAATTCTCAAGAGAGGCTCAAGTCATGTTTTCGATGACTACAAAGATTCAATAGTTGCAGTAATAAAAAGTCTAAGTTATGGCAATTTCTTCAATTTTTTTTTTCTGCTTTTTGCTCTTTACTTAGGGTGTGATTCTTACTTTAATAGGCATGAAAGCATCACTCTAGTTTCTGTCTCTATTTTGGAAAAGTAGTCTACCAACAATTGAGATAGATGGATAGATATAGGTTATTCCTCATAACTTTAACAACTATGATATTCTATGATTATTTTCTTAGTTCATATAATCCTAACTGTACAAGGAAAGAAGAGAATCATTAACAGTTAATAATTTTCAATCTTTTCAATTGTTCTACAGAGTTGAACAGTAACATTTTTTAATTTCTCATTTCCACATAAGGTAGAATAAATATAAAGAGTACAAGTGTATATGTCTCCTCTTATGTATTCACACTTATAATAATTCCCCCTCAATCATTCTAGGGTAGTAATGATGGAAATAAAAGTTTCTTAGAATATCAAGATTAGGTGAATGAATGACCAAAGTTACGTGGCCCTTGACAGTCCACACAACAAAATAACAATACATTCTGTTTGTGAGATGGAGCTGTCCTTGAATTTGATGCCAATACCCAGACTTGTGATCCCTCTTAGGGCCTCTTCATATGAGCCCGGTAACCGGGACGAATTTTGTCGTCTGTTCATATGGGAAATTTCAGTCCGGTTACCGGGATGAAAAAGAGTCGAAAAGGGCGCGAAACGTGGACTGAGGCCCTGGGAACGAGTTTGAGCGCGAAATTCAAGAAAGTAAACAAAGATGGCGCCACGTTCAACAGTTATATCGTTCGCTCCCATCGTGGCGTTATCAACGCTCGTAGCTCTAGTGCTACAACTTCACGGGGTCCTTTTGCTATGGAAAATACATCAAACCAGGCAGATTGATGCAATCCGGATCGGCTTGTTGCGGAAGAAAAGTTATTTCTTCCAAAATGTAAAGCAGCTGAAGCAGAGAGATTTGTACAGAAAAAAACGAAGTTGTTGGCATAAACCCGGTCGAACTGACTTGTGGTGGAAAAACGTCTGGACGGGAGTAGCACCTGAAGAATGTTGGAAAGAGAACTTTCGGATGTCAAGGGCTGCTTTTGTGAACCTGGTATCGGAGCTAAGGCCATACATTTCACCAAACCCAAAGTCACCTAACCACAGGGCATTGAGTGCAGAAAAAAAGGTTGCAGTTGCATTGTATTTTTTAAAAGACACTGGTTCCCTGAGAATGACAGCCAATAGTTTTGGAATGGCACTCAACACTGCATCAGCTGTTGTAAATGAGGTTTGTCAAGCTATTTCAAACTATCTTGGCCCGAAATATCTCCATCTTCCTGAAGATGAAGAAAGCATGAGGGAGAAGGTAGCAGAATTTGAAGCCAAATTTGGCATGACACAAGCTTTTGGTTGCATTGATGGGACACACATTCCAATTCAGTGCCCATCAGAGAACTCACAAGATTTTTTCTGCTATAAGCAGTTTTTTTCATTAAGTGTGCAGGCTGTGTGTGACTATAAAGGCTCCTTCATGGATGTTGAATGTAAGTGGCCTGGAAGTGTCCACGATGCAAAGGTTTTTGCCAATTCTTCCATCAGTGCCAAATTAAGAAGTAATAAATTGCCCTGTACATTTCAGACTCCAATTCCAGGTGGTGTCAAAATACCTAATTACCTCATTGGTGATCCAGCTTATCCATTGCTTCCTTTCTGCATGAAAGAGTATGATTCATGTACCAGTAATGAACAAGTTGTTTTCAACAACATGCTGCATTCTGCCAGGAACCAAATTGAATGTGCTTTTGGCCGGCTTAAAGCAAGATGGTCCATACTCACTACAAAAGTGGACTTCAAACTTGAGGCAATACCAACAATTATTTATGCATGTTTTGTATTACATAATTATTGTGAGAAGCATAACATGTATGTTGATCAGGACTTGGTTGACTTGCAAATTCAACTTATGAAGGAAAATGAAGATCAGTTTAAAAACACTCCTGATCCAATTTACTCTTGTGATGTGGGAGAAGGGAGTGTTGTGAGGACAACACTCACACAATTAGTACTGAAGAATCTTTAACGTAGTACTTAAACTTTACCCTATTTACATGTATTGCTGTACTTAGTTTAATTAACTTTAGGGGGGAGACCCTTAAATACAAAATGCATGCTATGGATGACTTCTAACTGTCATATCTTGAGCTCCCTTAGTATCCTTGATTTAGTTTTTGGCCATATTTGTTCTATTGGAGGTCGCCTTCACTTTCGGTAGTCATGATCATATTTAACTTAAAATGTTTGTCTTAAACAGCACTCAGTACCAGTAGAAAAAATATAGTTGGGAAAATAACCAAGTAGAGATGTAATAAGAAATCCTTTTCTGAAACATCCTCAGATTTGTGCAATCAGGCAACTATGAATACTATAGTGAGCAATCCAACTGTGGATTATGGCCTGAATTTGTCAAACTCAGTATGAAAACTTTAACAACAACACGTACTGAGGAAGTCTGAAATTTTGTTGGATACACTAGAATGCTGTTTGAAACATTTTCTGTGGGCCAATCAATCAATCAATCAATCAATCCTTTATTTAAACACGTGACACCTAAGAGTACAGAAGTTCTCGTTAAAACGTGTACGTGTATGTACAATTAGAAATAAAGCATAATTTCTGTAAGAATACAAATAATAAGTAAATCTATTAAAAAGCTAAAAACAGGATCGAAAATAATGGACAAGAGCTATCAATTAGAAGTTACAATATTAACAATATTAACAACAATAACGATATTTACAATCACTACCATTAAGCCATGTGGGCTTTAAGAGAACGCTTAAATGAAGCAATATCTTGAGATTCTCTGAGTCTAGGGGGTAGCGCATTCCAAAGTTTACTAGCTAAAAATGAAAAAGACCGATGTAAAAACTCAAGATTAAAAGGAGGTAAATCTAGCCTTGTACTGAGCCCGTGTAAACTATACGGTACATTTCTAAAATGAAAAAAATCACTTATATAAGGAGCCCCCTTATCATACAAGCACTTATATAACATAACCAACGATTCTCCATGAAGAATATACACCGTCAAGTTTGACTCTCTGTCTTCGTCCAGTAAGGTAAGCGGTCATAGTTTCCAGCGCATCATGCGTAAAACCATATGCCTTTAATTTAGCTAGGAGAAGCGGGTGACAAACAGAGTCAAAAGCTTTACTTAGGTCGATAGCCACCGCTGCAACAGCTTCTCTTCTGTCAAGA
Source organism: Pocillopora damicornis (assembly GCF_964200805.1). NCBI lineage: Eukaryota > Metazoa > Cnidaria > Anthozoa > Scleractinia > Pocilloporidae > Pocillopora > Pocillopora damicornis. The sequence continues at coordinate 17,204,053 of NC_142676.1, forward strand.
CAGGCTCTCCAATCTTCAGTCAGTTTCAATAAGGCCGTGCAACACGAGTGACCCTTGAGAAAGCCAGACAGGTTCGGTGAGAGTCGCCAATGAAAGGCTTCATAGATTTGATCGAACAATACCTTCTCATATAATTTCGATAAGGAAGTCAGAACAGAGACTGGACGATAGCAGGTCTTATCCGTCATACTTTCCTTCTTGAAAACAGGAACAACATCGCTGCTTTTCCAAACTATTGGCCATTGACGGTTGGTGATAAAATAATTGATTAAACGGGTAACCGGCTCGGCAATAACAGGTGAGGATAAACGAAGTAGCCTCTGAGATATCTTATCGCACCCAACAGCCTTGCGAGGGTCAAGAGAATCCAAAATTTTCCTTATGTAGCCAACATCAACTGGGACGAGGTCAAAAACATCATCACAAGTTTTCTCAGCAATGACTTTAACGCTAGGATGATCAACAAACTCAACCATTTCCTTACTGTCACCATCACTCCTGGACACCTCGCAAAAGTAGTTGTTAAACATTTCAGCCAACATTAATGAATCGGTAATTACACGCTCATTCTCAATCAGAATTATCTTTGATTGCTTCTTTTCTTTGCTTGGCAACAAAGGTCTTAACTTATTCCAAAACTCACCATGATGTTTAGTGTTTGACGATGCCTCCATGCAGAACGCCTTCAACCCTTTTCGTTTCAGGGATGTGACCTTGTTTCTCTGTTTCTTGAATTCCTCCCAAGAGGTTGTTGTTGGGCTCTTTGCATGTTTCTTAAACAGTCGATTACGACGCGAGATTTCGCGTTGAATTAATGGAGTTATCCATAACAACTGATCACCTCTGACCCGTTTTTTCTTTATTGGTGCGTGTTTGTCCAACACTTCAGTGTACAATTGAGCCCAATGGTGCCATAGATCATCAACATCGTCATAAATGTAAGCGGAACTCCAGGGAATAGTTTTTAGGTCATTTAAAAATTTTTCTAAGTCAAATTGTCGCATACTTCTGTATTCAATTTCACGTGCCTTAGCCCTAGGTAATTTATTCTTTCGCACCGCATAGATAAGATCGTGATCACTGAGACCCATATGCAAATTACCACAAGTTGCATATCGTTCCGGATTTCTAGCGAGAATGACATCAAGTAAAGACTTTGTTTTTTCAGTCACCCTTGTCGGTTCACTAATTTGGTTTTGCAAACAGAACCTATCACAAAGGTCCATGAGTGAGTTATCCTCAGCAACAACACCGTGCTCCCCAACAAGCAAGTCGATATTAAAATCACCAATCAATAATATTTCCTGACGGCTTGTATACATAAGTTCAATAGCTGATGTAAGCGACGACAAGAAATCAGTAATTTTACAGAATTTAGGTGATTTGTAGCACGCACACACAATAAAGCGAGCCTTTTTAGAATCCATGACATCAAGACATAATGATTCGACTGATTCGGGGCTCCAGATTACGTCGTCGAAAGACAGGAATATCTTCCCGTACAAAAGCTATCAAGCCACCAGCTCCTTTCTTGCGATCACGTCGAATAGTGCGATATCCCGGTTGTTGGAGAAAACTATCTGAGGTTGTACCATCGAGTTTTGTCTCCGAAATAAAGAAAATGTCAAATAGGCACTTGTTAAGAATATTCTTGACCTCGTCAAGCTTATTTCGTAAAGAGTTGATGTTCAAATGACCTATTTTCAGATTGGATTTGTAGTAACCATTGACGTTCCTAAAAAACCAGTCAACAGAGTCTCCTGAATGTTCCTCCGCAATCTCAAAGACCTCGCCAGTGGAGCTTGAATCGCATACCGCCGAAGGTGAGAGATCATCAAAGAAGCTGTCAGAAAACTGAGGCATCATACAAGAAAAGCAATACCAAATTATGCCAAACAAGGCTGTTTACATTTGAAAAACAATGAATAAAAAATACTTTTAAAAATAATTATCAAAAATTCCCCACTGATAACAGATTAAATCAAAACAAGGCAGGGCCTTCTCTGAGTATTAAAATTGAATTAAATATCAACAAAATGCAAATGTTGGCAGAAAAATGGAAATTGGCAGGTCAACTTATTTGCCCATAGAATAGAAAACTCTGTCAGTTATTTCCATAGCATCAAGTTGTGTTTGTATATCTATATACAATATAGATCTATTAGACAATGTCATAATGTCATAACTCTATGGTTGATAATAAAAGCTTCCACTGCTTCCTGGATCTTGCTGGCTACCATGTTGGCTAAACAGCTGGGCATAAACACCCTCAGCAGCCTGAGGTGCAACTTGCATTGGGTTTTGATAGAACAAATTCTGATTTACAGGTGCACGTACTGCATAAGGTTGTTGCAATGCTTGTGATAGCATCTCGATTGATCGACAAACTCCTGCACCTAGATCAGTCATAGCTTTACTAACACTTTCAATACTATGAGAAAAACTTGCTGTAGACTCCCGCATTGCCTCAGCAAGGTCCTTTCGAAATTGGGCATCTTCCTTAGCTTCTTTAATAAGCAACCCATCCCTCTGGGCAGCAGAAAGCTTTTTTTCCAAATGCTTTCTTTTGTTGTCGATTAGCTTTGGTACACAGTTAGCTTTGCGTTTGTTACCAGGTGCCACATCGCCACTTGCACTACCCCCATCATCTCCAGGGCCTAGATCACTTGAACCAGCTGAAGTACCTGCAGTTTCCAAATCCAAACTTAAGCTGTCATCTTCTGGATTGCGACATTGGACAACTTCATTGTCTTCCAGAAAATCATCTCCTCCTACACCATAAGAAAGGGGCTCTGTTCCGGCAGAACCACCCCACAATGTTATCAGTTTGTCGTAAAATTCGTAAACAAGTTTTCCACTGCCACTCCTACTTCCAGAAACTACAGCTTTAGAGAAACTCTGTCTGATTTCCTTCACCTTTTCCATCACTCTCTTCTGTCCTTTTGTTATCATATCTTTTGACTCTTTTACACGATGCTTTGCTTTGGCCTGCTCTTCCTTTGAACGGGTTTTGAAATCATCCGGTAACTTGAAAGCAGCCACAGGACCAAATATAGATTCATCGTCCTCATGAAGCTTTGCCATGTCCACTCGCAGTTCTTGGTACTGAATTTGTTTATCGGCGTCGAAATCAAGGTTTCTATAGGCCATTTTTGATTTGTATTCAAGTAAACAGTCGATCGACTGCCTTACTGTGTCTGTTTCCCAATGGAATCTCTTCGAGGTCAAGGTGGAAGACACTTCGCCATCCGCCATGTTTGCACGCGTTGTAGGTCGCGTGAGCTGCGTTCCGTTTAGTCAGCGTCCTTACAAGGCATGCGTAGTTGAAAAATTTTCATCCCGGTAACCGGGCTGGAGTGTTCATATGGGAAAATATTTCATCCTGGTTACCGAGATCTCGGTTTCTACAACCGAGATCTCGGTAACTGGGCTGGCCCGCCTTCTCATATGAACACATCGAAATTTTTACAAAGGAAATAGGAGTGAGGCGAGATCTTGGTAACCGGGCTAGCCCGGTCAACCGGGCTCATATGAAGAGGCCCTTAAGCTCAATTTTGTCCTTTCGCTTCTCCAAATAGAATGATTCTGATTCTATAACTTCCTCTATGGTTGAATTCCTAAAGGTATATGGGCATTTTACTTCCAAAATACCTTTTTGATCAACTAGACCATCAGGTGTGGCACCAACCTGATGACTCCCCATGTGATGGCTTTGACTCCAGATAAATCATACTCGCCCATGAGTCTTTTCAAGAGTGATTGTGAAACTCTCTTGGCTGCTAAGACAGGACCAAAATTACTAGCTGTGAGTCTTCCCTTTCTAAGCATTGACCATGCTGGATTCTCTCTTTGACCCATTGTGAGTTTTGCTATTTCTTGTATAGTACTACTTTGAATTTTGCATTTTTCCTTAAAAAAAGAGAGCTGATCTTCCTTTCCATGGGCTTGAAGGAAGCCATCAGAATAAATTATTTCTTCGATTGTAAGCATTGGTAACGTCACCGGTTCAGGTTCAGGGCTCAGAATCCACCATAGTCCTGTGAACTTTCCATATTTACATAACGATCGGTAGATGGATGAACGATCTGCTTGCGTAGGTTCTCTCGATAGAGCACAGTACTGTTTCGGAGGAGGAAACATCTCAGTGACGTCCCGAACTGCAGGGCAAGTTGGCTTTTTTGGCTTGTTCCATCGACATTCGATGTCCGTACGACTAACATGATGTATGACATAAATGAACACAGCTGCGGCATGACTGCACTTGAAAGCGCCCTTAGGACATTCACACTCTGTCGACTTGATATTCAAGTTACTATCTATGTATATCTAAAGTAGAAGAAGAAAAATTTTTGTTCTTTTAGTGATTTTATTGGTTGTAAATAGCTCTCAGGCGTTCTTAGCGCTCCAATCGAACAGCCATCGAACTGATCCTATTTTAGAGGCGCTAAGAGCTATACTTTATGAAGTCAATATCATATACATCGGAGCCTATAATTTAGATATTAAAGCTATTGAGTAGCTTTTATAATTGATCTAATGATTCCCAACCGATTCACAAAATATAAACATAAACATACAAGAGAGCTTACGTACCGTAACCTCGTAGACTTTTGATCTCATACTAGCGTGAACTTTGCCTCTAAGAATGCCTTGATTATACATAAAACATTCTATATGATCAGATTTGACGTGGTTCTCCCCTTTTGCGATAGATTTCTTTTCATCTTCGAAGTAAGATAGCAAAGAAGAGATTGAAAATAAGGTCATGATTAATATGGCGCCATACACAACGACACCTCAGCGTTTGTTTAGAACTGAGAAAAATGCTGTCATGGAAACGTGACGTCATGGCTTTGCTACTCTAGTGATTAACTAGTCGCAGCAGATCTAGGGATAGAGTTGAATCAATGCTTTCCAATTTCTCTTTGTCACGCGCCATCTTAAGTTGCCGATGATGTCTCTTAAGCTCCTCCGTAGAGCTTTCGCCTGACGCCATAAATGTTCTCTGCGATGTGATAGAATCTACGTGCGCAGTAGTTATTGACTTCGAGGCAGCAAACTGTTGTGGCGCCTTAGCTCTCAAATTTGGCATGCCCAGATCCCCTTGAGCCGCTTGTAAGGTGACAAGTAGACGCACCCCGTTAGGGAGAGGCTCTGATTGACCGAACAAAGTTGGAAGAAGTAGGTGGTCAATCGCCTCCTGGATTGGATCGACTTACTAAAACCGCGTTGAAAAAACTTCATTGCTAGAGTCTTCTTCCTCACCTGAATCTTCTAACCTTAGGTCTAAAACGTCAACGTACAAAAATATAGAGATGAACACAGGCCACTTTTTCTACCTCTTAACATGTACAATACCACACAATACAGCACAAAGAGAATCAAAGAGAAAAAATATAATTGACTGACTGTTTGCAGGCGTACAGTATTTTCCACCTGTTGAAAAATCCTTAATTCATCAAGGCACATACATTATGAATGTTTTCTTTTTACACACAGGCTACATGCACAATCTTATTCCATTTGCTTTTCTTTCTCTGCCTTTTCACAGCACAGTTAAAAAAGGTTTGGTCTCTAGCACTTGCTCTTTGTCTCACAAACTCTTCAAATGTCAAACTGTCAGAGCCGCTAACAGAAGATGTACTGGGTCCAGCTGCAGAGGAGTACCGAGTACCACATGAACCACAAAACAAAGAGGCTGTTCCAATATTTGCAGCACTGCAAACTGAACAAAACATCCTAAAAAAAAATGTTCGTAATTAGGGTTATGAAAACTTTTTCTGAGGTACCATAATTTATTTCCCTGTGCAAATTTACAATTTTCTATACCACCTCTTCAACAGATTAAACTGTAATTCAGGCTACGTTCACACGGTGCTAGACGAATTTTCGACCGGCCGAAAATTTGTGCGTTTAGGCGTTTCGTTCACATGGAAGCACGCCAAACGTACGAAAATTTGGACGTTCAAGCGTTCAAAAATTTGAACGCCAAAATTGAGGACGAATTTTTAGCCGGTGCAGTCAATTATTTGACCACCGCGGTGTGACCACCTTTCACGTCCGAATTTTTGTACGGCGTAGGCGCGGCTGCATGGATGCGTGGTAACTAAGTTAAATAATATGTTTACAATTTTATACGAAGATGGAACGGGTTGGTTTATTGATTGCGGTGCTCGGTAATATTACAGCTTTGGTACATAATATCATCTTAGAAATGTTTAGGACATGCCGAGCTTACCACGCACGTAGGCGACGTTGTGACGGTAAAAATTCTCTGAAAATCTCTTAAAATCTCTGAGGCAAATAGTGAAATAACAAGGTAAGCCTACCCATGTCTTTCTGCCCAGTGAGCAGGCAAACTGGCAGTGCATAAAATAAACACAACTCAACTTTGTTAACAGAGTGCTAAAACAGTGCACAATCCAACAGTTATAGTAGACACGATGTGAATGTTAATGTTCAACACTTATTAAAATGAGAAGGATCCTGTAAATGCCAAACACCTGACATGTTGCTTTGCTGTTGCTGATATTGGGTATGGTTGTACTGCAGATGCTGCTGATGATTCTGATGCATCATTATCCCCAGCATGTTGAATCCATTCTGCAATGTGGAGCTTAAAGAATGTAAACTAGCGGTAAAACTTTGCATACTCTCCATGTATTTTTCTTCTGACTTTTCAAGCTTATCGATCATTCTCTTTTTCAACTGAATTTCTTCGTGTCCAAGGGCTAACATTCTGTTTTCTGTTGTGGTTTTCTTCGTAAGCTTGAAATTTTTTTCTCTTTTAGCTTAGAAATTAAGTTTCTACTTGCATCAACTTTGTGGTTAGTTGCGTCACGATAGACACACCCTCTTTGTGTTGGCGTTGTTGTTTCCGATTTTAAGTTTGTGTTCGTTTAATTTTAAGTTTGTATTCGCTTTATTTTAGGTTTGGGTCCGTTTATTTAATTTTTTAAAAGTCCGGGTGTTTCATTTTAAGTTTGTGTCCGTTTGACTTTACGTTTGTGTTCAAATTTTCTTAAGTTTGCGTACGTTCTATTTTAAGTTTGCGTGCGTTTTTATTCTAAAGTTTGTATGCATTTCATTTCAAGTTCGTGTGCGTTTCAATTTCAGTTTTTCCGGCTCCCGTATCCAACAATGCTCGACACTTAACACCATTCACGTCAACTGTAACCATAGGATACACCACTCCTTTCCTTTCTACGCTCGTTGTGGTCATCAGCTGGTCTCACGATGTACGTTTGTCCCAGATCGATGTACGATGTCTTCGGCTGCAGATCTGGCAGCCAGATCGGCATTTGCACTCAGAAGCGTGGTGTCGACTTCCTGTGCAATTAAAACACAGTTGTTTCAGACCTAATTGCTTCCTGCAGTCTCCAACTGTCATGAACTTGTTACAATTTACAGCTTTGTGGTTAGTTGCGTCACGATAGACACACCCTCTTTGTGTTGGCGTTGTTTTGTTTCTTCTTTAATAAAATTCAATAATTCCTTATCGGACACGTCTTCTGATTTCTTTCTTTTGGACATGATTAAAGCAATTTTTTTCTCATTGAAGGCGCCAAACTTTGACGTCACCAGAAAACCTGATGAGAGAAAGGAAATATCATTATATCGATTTGACTAATCAATTTGAATGGGGATAGGGGGTATCCCCATACCGGTTTGAAAAAAGATCTGAATTGGGATAGGGGGTATCCCTTACCAGTTTGACAAAAATCTGAATAGGGATAGGGGTATATCCTATTCTGATTTGAATACAAGGGTATCTCCTATTCTGGCTTGACGAATTCTCACGTTTTCTGGTGTCACGAATTCTCACGTCTCACCCGAATATAAACAGAAACACCACACATTTGCAGTTATTCATTTCAAACGCGTGCTGTGTCTTGCGACAAACTTTTGTCTTTTGACATTTTGAACATTTTGGACAATGGCTGAAGCTGATCCTGAGCAAGAAAAACGTAAAAAACATTTATCGCGATTACCCATCTATTCTTTTCTCGGGCTCGTTAAGGCATGGCTCAGGATGATTAAATCCCCCCCCCCCCCCCCCGCGAAGTCAATCGCGCCTTGGGAAAAACATTTCAAAATGGCGGCAAAGATGGCGGACATTGTGGCACATCGAAGTTTCAGAAACTCTGTTGCTCTCTTATATTCTGAGGCTTGTTTGTGTTAGAGGTCTGTAATCACTTGAGAAGAATATGTAGGTAAGAAATTTTTTATCACTGCTTCCTTTTTAACGTTGTTTAAAGGAGTTGCTTGTCGCGCGTCCTTCGATTGAATTCAGTGTGAGTTCGATCAGACTAGATCATTCTAGGCTTTATGCGTTTGTTGATCGACAGGAAAGCTACGTATTACTTTCATCGCCAGGTGTTAATTTAGTTCCACGCTTTTTTAATTCAATATGTTTCGGACGAAGCGTGTGAAATTGAAATTGTTTTATGTTGTTAGAGAATCTTTCTTTTGATCAACGTAACCTGTGTTGAGTTCCAACTTACAAACGTGGACAGAAAGGGACATTTGTAAGAAGAAAAGCATTTGTTAGCTTAAGTTGAAATCATGTTTCGTAAAGGAATTTATGATTTTGTTCTGAAAAAAGAATTCTGGTGAACCATCGCCCTTTTATCAAAAGTCCTAATATGAAAATTAACCATGGGAACTAACAATACAGTTTGCTCGACATTATTCATCATGTTACATTTTGAGCTCATTTTGTTTAATGAATCCTATAAAAGCATAAATAAATTGATGACTTAAAATTGCTGTACAAAATTAAACATTGTAACATGATTAATCATGTTGTTGCTGTTCTTTTTTAGATTTCTACCATGCTACATTGCCTTCAGTTATGTTCCAGATCTACATACATGTAGGATACTCATATCTATCAGTTGAATTGTTATACTAAAGTTCCTCAAAATGGTATGTAATACGTGATCTTTTTGGTGCTTTTTCATGCTTACAGTACATGTGGAACCCACTGAAGATAGCTTTTCTTTTGACTTAATGTTGAGGACTGTTAATATTAATTATTTTCAGGGCTTGGAAAAATATTATGCAAATCACAAAATATCAGCGTGTATTATAAGTTAAAACATTGAATAATTTGAAGTATTTATTTAGGAAGGTGAATGGTGATCTTCCATATTTTCACTAGCTCAGTGGCAACTTTGTTTTTCCTCCATGTTTTTGCTATAACTGGATCTTTTTTCATGTGGTTTTCTGTGGGATTTTTTTTGAAGACTTTCTTGAAGTTGGCTGACCACTCAATAATTGCTTCATTTATTTCCTTGTATTTCTTTAGAACTTGTACTTGAATGTGTGCCAGGTGATTTAAGAAGTGTTCTTTGTGGTATCTTGAGCTTGAATTTTTTGTTGCTTTTTTAAAGTTTTTCATATAACATAACATCTTTGGTTGTGCCAAGAATCTCTGAAAGAGCTTTTGCTGTTTTGCTGGTTGGTAAAAAATCTTCAGATAATTTTGGTTTCTTAGCCAGTGGTTCACCTGTCTCATTTTGCACTGTTTCACTCAGCTGCTGTGGTTCTGCAATCTGATTATTTTCTAGGTTTTCACTACTCTCTTCTTCATCAATTAATAGAGTTTTGTCTTTAGCTTCTTCTTTACATTCACCATCACTCTCAAATGACTGATCTTGAACTGGCAGATTCTGTTGCATGCATTCTTCTCTATCATGGTTTTCTTCATTGGGAATTCTGGTAGCTGGGATTTTGATTCCGCTTTAAATGCATTCTTCCCAGCAATGTTGAAGGAAAATTTTCTCCATTCTGATATTGGAGGAGTGAAAGTGGTGAAGGGAAGGTCCTTGTTCCCTGAATTCAATTTCCTTAGGACCATCAAAGAACTCAATACAGTCTTCATTCTCAATTTCTCTCCACCAAACTCCTTCTCCCGGTACGAGGAAGTCAGCATGTGTGTTGATGACATCTTTGGGTAAAACTGTGTTTCCCAGCTTTGGTAGGGCTTTGCTGATGTTGCTGATTTCTTTTTCTTGCCTGATGATGCAGGTCACAGCTGTGTTTCCTCCTGAAGTCTTCTCTGCTTGCATGTGCAGAACTGCATTGCTCACTAAGCTTTCAACTCGGTTGTTCCAGGTCTTCCTGGTGATGTTGGTCAGCTCCTCAAACAACCTCTCAAACATTTCTGCATTAGTTGAACGGTGTGAAGCAAGACGAAGAAGAAAGGCGGAATGAGATACACATGCATGGAAGTATCACTGGACGAAAAAATGGATTTACTAGTGTTTGTCAAGGTGTGCAAATGTGGTGCAAATTTGGGGCTCTAAATTTGAACTGAATTTGCACCAGTTGTAAACTGAAGGTAAACTCAAGTATTTGTTCCTGACAAAATTGCCTGCAAATGTGATGTAAATATTACATTTGCTTAACATTTACCTTACATTTGCTACCAAGGTAAACCTGGAGCTTTAACACATAGTTGTCAAGCATTTGCCTTCGGTGCAAAAGTGACATATTTACTATTAATGGAATCACAAGTACATTATGAATGTGAAAGGTTCAAACTTCTGCTCTTCAGTGCCAAAGACAATGTGTAAGGCTTGTCCAAAACATGGTAAAAGGACGACACCAGATGGTAAGGCTTTGAAAGAGTACACATCCCAATAAGAAGAGGAAAATTTACATGTTTGAACTTTGACATGACTCTTGCCTCCTGTTTGACCTCCTCTGCTGTAGCAGAATAAAATGTTTTAACTGCAACAGGATTGCCTCTGTAAAACATCTTGTTGCAGCACCCAAACACACCAGAACCCAGATGTAACTTCACCTCCATTCCAGATTCATCTTTTGGGGGCTCCAAAAGGGCACAGTCAATTTCCACAATTGATTCACATGTTGCTTTTGCAATGACCTACATTTCAGCAAGACAAAAATTAATGGACTGTAAATCCTTTGTTAGCCCCCCTTTTCAGAGCAGGAAATAAATCATAAATAAATGCCTCTCTAAGTGTTGTAATGTATTTATTTATTTAAACAGATTTTTAAATAGCGATTTCTTTTCATGGTAACGTGAATGCAGTGACACCAAGGTCGGATCAGCAAATGAAGATGGAGTCACACTTTCAACATGGCTGTTTTATTTGAAGTTAAGAGTTTGAGATGATGGTAAAATTTATTCTAATGAGGACGACTTGGTCAAACAGCGTCAGGAGGTTGATGCAGTGACTCATTCTCTGACAGGACCCTAAACCACCCTCACCCCCTCCTCCTCCACTTTAATTGATACACCTGCTTAAAAACCTTTCCGGCTATGAAGATTTAAAATATAGTACACACCTTCCCTTACGCTACAGATTGCCTTGGAATCAATGTCCTAGCCTTTCTTGAAGCCTCCTCTTGCTTCAGAAGTGAGTGCCATCGATCATAATATTTTCTCGCTATATATATATATAAATAAATATATATATATATATATATATATATATATATATATATATAAATAAATATATATATATATATATATCATAATATTTTCTCGATCTTTAATTCAGACGCAAGTGTCTTCTCTTTGTTAAGGTTTCTCTGTAGTCGTTTCCGTTTTTTCCTTCCTCTTTTCATTCGTCTTATCTCCTCCTTTGTGTTTTCACGGCTTATCCTACCCATGAACACGATAAAAAATGTTGAAAATTACTATAATCTTGCCCTTGCCTAGCTGGTAACATCAGATTCTGTTTTAAGGCGCCAAAACGACCGCTGACCAGCGAGTAGTTAACTTCAAGATTTTCGTCACCAGACTTTTTCGGACTACGCAATAATAACAATGATAACAAACTTTTTTTTTCAGCTGAAGGAAATCACTACTAAGTGGACCTTGGAGAAAAGAGGGCTGGGAGGAATAGCAAATATTCCCCCCCCCTCCCCCCCCCCCAAAAAAAAAACAAAAAAAAACAATTGTCTCTTTGGGTCTAACAAGGTGCGCACAGTAAAAAGGGAAGGGGTGATCTAGGATGGAGGAATTTGATACTTCAATGGTATTAATATAAATGAAATGTACAAAAAATTACTAGTTGCTTGCCAGTCATTTTAATGGTTTTATATAGAAAATCCCTAAGAAATCTTGCTGATGTCCATGCCATACAGTAGAACCCCTATAATAAAAGGAAGGGCCATGGGTCTCACAAAATATGTTCACAATATTATGAGGTTTTATGATATCAAGTTTTTTATATATATTTTACTTTTACTAGGGTGAAAAATGCATTGCATCATTCGCTAAACTGAGGACTTCTTTATATACAGGTTTTTTAAATCAAGGTTCCACTGTAACAGGTTGCAAATAAAAACAAAATTAAGTTTCCAACAAAAGCGCAAGTAATTAATAAGAAAAATGACAATTTTATACTGGCTGCGTAATGTAACCATTGAGGGCCTGAGAAACCTAAATTCTGATAATAAGCACTGGGCCAACGTTTTCCTAACGTGACTTTTTGGTGGGCTTATTTTTGTTAATGTTCAATTATTCATTTAATTTTTTTTAACAATTCCAGGACTTATCGGAAGTTAAAAGCAATTTCAATTTGATGCCTTGGCCTTCACCAGCCACCTTTAACAAATTAAAAAAAGTAAAAGTCAATAAAGGTATGATGATGAAAAAAGAGCTGCAATGGTCTAAATCTATCAAGATATAAAACTTGAACATAAAATAAACTATGAATGGTATCAATCTAATAAGCACTAAAGCTAACACTGCAATTTGCGTGTAAGAGGACAGACCACAAGGACATGTTCATCTTGTAGAATGTCAATTGCTGGTATAAACTTTCCACTGATTCTCTGAATTGGAATAAATGTTGATTCACCTTCAGGTTCAAAGAGATCTTTGCACCAGACCTCGACAGGAGCACCTTAGGAGTATCTTGATGGGTGAGCTTGAAACCAACGTACAGAAGCCAAAACAGAGGTCACATAATGTCCATTTACTTGTAAATTTTTTTTCATAAAATAATCAATAACACCTGGTCTCAAATCAGCTCCAGAGGTGTCAATTGTGCCACCAAGTTTACACCACCTTGCCAACACAAATGCTGATCTATCTCTTGATTTAATGGAGCCAAAGAGATCACCATTGAATTTACAACAAGCATAACATTCAAAGTGAGTCGTAACAGAGGTTTCATCCAGCCCATCCAAAAACGTAGCATAGGATTTCTTTAGATGGGGAAGAACATCTACATCTATAGTGTCTCTTGAGTATGGTCCACAGCATGTGTACAAATAGAAACTGCTCTCAAATTTGCCACCAGTTTGCACATGACCAGTGGACAGCACATAAGCTTGGATAATTTCTCCAGACACCTGGTCGCTCTCAGTTAGACACTGTTCTTGAAGACTTCCTGATTGTTTTGAGTACAGTCTGTTAAGCAGAGGTTTAAATATATCTTGGAACTCAACAGGCAAAGGCAGATCCTTCATAAACTGACTTGATAAGAACTTGCGCATTAACTGTATCTCAACAGCACGTTGATTGGTTCCCTACTCGCCAAGAATTCCATTATAGCGCTCAAAGCTGAACAGCCAAAATGAATACACAGGTCCATAATCCAAGACACACTCAACAAGATGGGTATGCAGATGCATGTTTGGAGTTACTCTGTGTTTGCCATACAACTGTTCAAAACCCTGGCAAAACTTCAAAAGGTACGAGTGGGCCAGCAATGCTTTTGTTTCTGTAAGAACAGTAGAGCACAGGCAAGAACAAGCCATGACAAAATTACGCCACACTTCCATGTCACTGCTGGGCAAGGCATTCCACAAGGCATGTATGGAAAAAAGAACTGTAAATGATTTCCACTGATCGGCTGTGAAGCCCCCATAACTGTTCTGTATTTTCTTGGGCATTCTTCCCACACTGGCGGGAACTTTAAGCTTGTCCATTTTTTCTTGTATCTGTTGCAAGTTATTCTTGTCAAGCAATGACTTCTCTGGATCTAACCATACATTCTTCATAATATGCTTAGCTGTCCCAGTAAACAGATTGTGCATTGGGTCAATAATGTGAAACCAAACACAATCAAAATAAGGCAACAACATTAATTCTGTATACCTTGTTCCAAACTGCTGTTCAAGGTTTGCACAGTCATCAGCAGTTGTTTGGTTCAAGATCTCCTGTGCTTGCAGTCTGTGCTCATTGTTACTCCTTGGAGGGCATGGTTCAAAGCCAGAAAAATCAATTTTGGTACCAACTGAGCCAGGGAAAAATTTCTTGCATTTTGAACAGCCTATATTTGATCCATGGCCAGTAAATCCACAAACCTTTCTCACTGCTGGGATGTCGCAGCCAACACAAAGAAGAGCAGCATGGAATTTGGCATTTGTAGTTGACCCATGTGCCTTGACACTTATGCCATCTTTCCACAGCACATTCAGTTCAGCTACGAGGGGCTGTAAGTATAAATTAATGTTGTGTTTTGGTTCGTGGGGCCCAGGGATCACACCAACTAAGAAAACATTTTCTGGTTTGAACCTCTCAGCCCCGGGGAGGTTCATCAGAACCATATAGAGTACTCCAACACCATACACTGAATGCTTGAAAGGCTGGGCCCAGTCAACATTGAGCATAAATGCATAGTTCCTCTGTGCTGCCAAAAATGCTTTCCCATCCACGTTCTGCCATTCCTTCCAGATACGTCCATCAAAGATATCTGCAAGGAATCCATCAGGGATACCCCTGCTTCGCCATAATTCACATTTATCGACAAATCCTGGCCTTTGAAGGAATTGACAGAGATTGTCAATGATGCTGTTATAACAGTACACTTTGTGTGGGTAAAGCTTAGTCCCCCCACTCTTTAAAAAAACTTCTTTTAAAAGTGGTTCACCACACTTGGTACGGCGGAAATGTTGCCGATGGTTTGGAAACTGAACAAAAGTACACTTCTTGGTGACTTTTCGACCGCAAACCAGTTCATAGCAGTCATCAAAATTGTACAGAGTGTGACACTTTGGGCACACAATGTATTTAATAAATCTGTCTTTGTCCAGTCCCAGTTGCTTGCATAGTAAATGGACTGACTTTGGGAACAGCACAGCAAAACTTGCAACAGCTGGAAAGATTGTACCCATGGAATCAAACATTGCCCTCAAAAAAGTAAGAAGTATTTCCAATGCATTGTCAGATAATGAAGACCAAAGGTACAGGAAAATCAGCAACCAACGAAGAAGATGCTTGAAACTTCCATTTATTCTGGATGTGTTGTTAACATCCACAGAGGGTAGTTGACCCTGATTTTGGGGGAAGTCTGTATCAACATCCTCACCAGGCAAATCCCACACTTCTTTGAGTAATGCGTGTGGCATCCTCTCATGATAAATAAAGTCATTCTCTAAATCACTGTCATCAAAACCATGAATTTAAAGGTAACCTTCCTCTTCTAGATTGTGGATAGGAACACCATCCAAACCCAATAAGTTTAAAAGAGTTATGCATCTGTTATTCTGCACACATTTTTGCAAAAGGTATGCCCACTTCAAAACTGATAGCAGTTGGTGTGCTGCTGTTACAGTATACCTACATGTAGTGCTCAATGGACCATGACAAAATGAAAAATACAGTCAAGCCTTGATTAACTTACACCTCCCAGAGGGGGACAGGAACAACTTCTAATATACAAAGGCACACTATGAAAGGGACTTGGCCCTTGACCCCAACTAATTTGCATTTTTTTTGCAGGTGGAGGCAAGAGGACTGCACAATTATTGTTTTTCTCAAATATCAAATCCACTTTAAACATAGTTTGTTTCTCAAAATTCTTTGTTTGCCCTTATTTAGTTTGTTTACTATTGACTGAGCCCTAGTCGTAAATGGGAAAACCCCGTTTTATAGTAACTCTACAAAAAGCAAGGTGTGATTCTGAAAATGACAGGCAATCCTGTTTGATTCCAGTAACCTGTCTCACTAGTATGTGCATCAAAGTAGCGTTAGCCTATACATACAATGATATACCTGGTTCAGAAACGCTGCCTCCATCACAACTTGCCATTGCGACTGGTCTTTGAATGCAAACATCGTGCAACTGGTTCACTTCTTCAGCACACACGTCAACATCTGCAG
Source organism: Pocillopora damicornis (assembly GCF_964200805.1). NCBI lineage: Eukaryota > Metazoa > Cnidaria > Anthozoa > Scleractinia > Pocilloporidae > Pocillopora > Pocillopora damicornis. Next base: position 17,220,146 of record NC_142676.1, read on the forward strand.
GATCGCTTCTTTCCTCATCTGAAGACTCTTCTTGAATCTGTCGAATGTTCCATTGACCACTTTCTTTGTTGTAGTAGAGATCTAAATGCTGCCTATACGTTCTCGTAGAGACGAAGTCTTGACAATGCTCGCAGAATTTTCGTTTAGTTGACGACATTGATCGCCAAGAAAAAGAAACTCATGAGCCGTTTAACTGTTTATGTGCAGCGAAATACAAAACCAATCCAATAATTTTTTTTCTGTAACGATGAACTTGGGCTCTCCAAAGACTGTGCATGCGCTTGCAACAAATAGGAGCAGAGACTGGACAGAGACAGCAGGGTCGCCTAGAACATCAAGAGGATAACTCGGCAGTTGAGTCGCTGCCAAGAGTTCTTATGGATTAGGCAGTTTACAAGGATCGATTGAAACTTCTCTGGAATCTACTTCTCTGGAATCCACAGTATCCACCCCTTTGGTGCCGGCCGTCATACCGACGCCAAGAAGAACGTCGACTCCAACAGTATCTCGGGTCCTGGAGCCGCTTTACAGAACCTCAGTTGAAACTGCCAACGATAGTGGGAGCCAAGTTATGGAGCAGTTGCAGGCGTTTTTCGCTAGACAAGGGGATTTTAACAGAAGATTGGAGGAACGGCTCGAGGGACACTTGCAGGGCCAAGGGCGGGAAAACAGACCAACGGCGCAAGCGACGCGGTTTTCTAAGGCGCTTTCAGTAAGTCACCTCTCTTCATAGATTAAGCTTAAGGATAATTAATTTTTCTATTTTTTCCCGCTTTTTTTTCCTTCAGCAATGATGAAAGTCAAAGTCCCAGTATACAATCCCATGTACGTGTAGAGGGTAAATGTACCCACCCCGTAGGGAAAAACGGATCAAAGTCCAAGGGTCCATTCTCACCACAAAACTACTATCCTTTGTTTGGAGTTAGACTACACAGTGTTTATTGTTGATGGATGTCTTTCAAAATAAATGTGAACACCATGTTATTACTCTTTATCATTTTTAATATATGTAATAGTAATCCATTGAAAATCCCCAAATGATTATACTAGTTTTGATCTAGAAGGCTTCAAGAGGCCATTTCTGAGTTACAGTGCTTGATTTTGGACAAAGACAGTGTAGATAGATAGATAGATAGATAGATAGATAGATAGATAGATAGATAGATAGATAGATAGATAGATAGATAGATAGACGTTTATTAATAATACCTTAATAGCAGCTGGAAGCTGAATTACAAAGGTGTACAAATTATATAATAGAACTATACAATAAAATCAAACCTAAAAGGGAACTAATTTACATATGGGCCCATATACAATTGTAATAGATGTCAATTAAAATGTCTTGCGCTTGCTGGAATGAAAGTATCTCTGAACCGATTTGTTTTAAAGGAAACTCTAAATGGTCTGCGTCGTCGTAACTCCCTAAGTTGATCTCGGTTGTCGAAAGGCAGTAAGTGGTACAAACAATCCAAGGGATTGGAGACGATGTTGTTAAAGAATTTTAAGCAAAGGTCTTTCCTCCGATCCCTTAGGGTTTTCAGCTCTGCCATCTGAAGCACTTCTCTATAATGATTATCATAACCGTATATAATTTTCAAGGCTCTCTTTTGGACCCGCTCTAAGCTTAAGCTCAAATAATCGGGGAGACTATAATGGTAGACCTGACATCCATAAAGTAAGACGGATTGAATGCAAGCAACATAAAAATTCACTAATTCTGGTGATGGTACCTTAGCTCGCTTTAACTGAGTTAAAAAGTAAAGGCGTTTAGCGGCCTTTTTAATCATCTCAGTAACGTGAGTGTTCCACTTGAGGTTGTCTTGAAAATACACACCCAGTAATTTCACGACACTAACGGCGCTAACCTTAGAGCCATTAATTTCTATGAGATCGTAGGAAGGAGGGGAGCGCACGAAGGAAACTCTTAGCTCATTACATTTCGGACAATAAAACCACCAAAATTGTCCAGTGTCGGACAATAAAACCACCAAAATTTTTAGGGGTTCAAAATATTGACAGTACAGTGTAAAACTTATAGTATGTACCTTCTTGGGTGAGGCCATTGCATGTATTCAAGGCTGATAAACTTGATAGAGAAAGAGCTCGGACTAGGCTTTACTAATTCTTTTGTCACTGGAAAGGAATTTTTTTTTTCTGAAAAACATAATTCGGGTTAATTCCATTTTGCAGATGTACTATCATTTTTACAGATCTTGTTTCAGACTTATTTGTGTTTTAAAGGCATAAATTTACTTAAGCTATATTCAGCAAAGTGTCTGAAATTTTTTTAACTTGCTAACTATTTTTTCAAGGCCCACATCAGGGATGTCTATTCCACTCTGACTAGTGAAGATGGTAAAGATGTTAAATGGGATCTATCCAAAAGGTCAGTTTTAATTTCTTTTAATTTTTTTCAGTATGGGAAGCTAATGTCAATTGAGAGACCAAAATGATGTTTTGATTGTGGTTTTAAAGACATTGTATGTTCCACAACAAATAGTCTTATTAGAGTTAGTTTGACATAAATACTGGACTACTTAAAAGTGTAAGGGACGTAGTCACACAAAAAAGGGTTCAATGTTGACTTTCCTTGTCAAATATTGTGGACTCTCACAGGCATGTACCACTCAGAGGGTTTAAAAGAGAATTAAGATGACAACACAGTTCTAATTCAGCTTTGATTTGTATTTAGCTTTTCTCATGAAGATAACAGAGCTGTTAATGCAGCAATAATAAATGGAGTCAGAAGTACTGACACTTCCACACCATCAAATGTCATAAGAGGTAAGTGTTTTCTGCAAAAGTGACCAAAGTTGGGTTCAGTAGTTCAAATGTACCTGCAATAAACTCTGCATCAAAGGATATAAAAGGAAAGCTACAGTCAAGATTAATTGTTCAATTCTGTTTTTTTTTTATCTACCTCCTTCCTTCCTTTCTTTCTTTCTTTTTTTATCTTTCAGGTGATGCTAACAATTTACATATAATTATACATATTTGATTGTAAAATTGCCACATTCTCTCCTTGTTTTCCTTAATGTTGAATATCTAGCCTGCTAGCAGAAATCTCTTTTTTTTTTTCTGTTGGAAAGAGAGTAGGAGACACCTGCTCACTAGCCATGAATATCCTTCCCTAGTATATATCACACAAATGAAGAATACTTTGTATACACTGAGTGGCTAACTTGGAGGTGAAAAGCCTTCGCATTTTACCTCTGAGTAAAAACAAAATCGTGTAAAGCAGTGATCACCACTTGTTTTTCTCAATTTGTCAGAAAATTAAATATTTATTAGTGGCTGGTTATTCACTTGCAAAAAGTTAACTGTTTTTGTTCATGACAGCTGCCATGAGGGTGCATTTCAAGACCAAAAAAAGGCATTAAAAAAAAACAAAGACACCAACAGACAAGTAGAAGTGCTCTAAGACCAGCACATTAGGAGTAGGAAGAATACACTAAGTTTTTAGTTACTTGATAATTTCATTACACAGCTTGAAACGATCCTACTCTAAACTCACAAAATTTTACGCCTACCAGTACTATATAACTAATGTAAAATTTATGTTTGGTACAGAAACGTTTGAAACGCTGCAAAGCTCTATTCCAATCTACATCTATTGGGGAAGAGGAAAAAGAGAAATACCGCTTGTGCCTCTCATCTGCAGATTACATGTCCTCAGAACATTCAATGTCTGAGGACAACAGTGCTGGGAACAGCAGTTCTGAGGACGAAGCCCCCTCAAAACAAAAGGTGCTATGTAGGAGGCCTCTTATGTGGAGGAGCAGTGAGCTAAACTCTCTGTTTAGCCGATTAGATCGAAAGAGTGCGAGAAAGCAGTCACAGAGGAGTGCCTCTATGATGATTGAGAGGAAAGATGGCCCTCCATCTACTCGAGAGGCACCAGAAGATGCTCCAGCATTTGCTTTGTCATAAACGAAATTTGATTACTATACATTTTAGATACAAAAGAAAAGGTTTTACTTACTAGTATTGCGACAGCATGACTTACAGAAGTTCAAAAGTAAAAGACTCACTGAGTTTGGCCATTTGTTCACTGTTCTTATGTTAGACATGTATCTAGAATGTAGTATTGATATGAATATTGCAATCAACAATCCATCACTGAGGTGAAAAAAAAAGCGTGTCAAAACAAGTTTTAGAAACTTTAGAGAGTTCTTTGCTTAAATGGTGGTTTCCTTACAACAAGGCAAATACTGGAGCATCTTGTGGTTTTCAGCAATATCATTTGTAAAATATTTAGTTGAGGTTTAGGCACTTATGCGTTAAATGTGTGGCAGAAATTTACATAAAGCTCATTTGGTTTCTTTTTTTGTTACTGTTCAGTGTAGCTTTCAAACATTTTTATCCACTTTTCAATTTTTTTAGAACTTGTAGAAAGTAATTTCGAAAATATCAGAGAATGCCATCATAGCTATTGTTACAGTTAAAAATTTAATGATAAAAATAATGTGGTATGATAGCATGCATAAATACTCAATTTACTTTCTTACATACAGCTTGGAGTAAATATTGGAAAAAAATTAATATATGCATAAGTGAATCATCCAAGAATTTTCAAACAAACAATACTCTACTGTTAATGTGCTTAACAGTGTAGCAGTCAAATTTATGTATGACAGTTTTTATTACCAAATTGAAAAATGAGATAAATAAAATATCTTAAAACGTTATTGGTAGCTATATGTCAGTACTCAAACCTACTTTAAAGATCAATGCTGTTTATATCAGAAGTTATAAGACAAGTTATGTTTTTGTGGTCCAATTGAACAAAGACAAATAAACTATTTAAAAAGTAATTGGCTGGTTAGTTCTAAAACCTAATATATAGATCTATACTATTTATAACAGTAGTTCTAAATATTCTGTTAACCCCAGTAAGCTGAAGTTGACACTCCCTTATAAGCAAAGTTAGATGTTTGTTCTCATTTGCTTATCTCAGCAAACTTATTTGGTACTGAGAATTTGATCATGTTTGCTATACAGAGCGAAGTTGGTCAATGCTTTTTTGGTCAAGAGTTTGCTCACATTTACCATACCAACCAAACTGGGTCAAACTTTTGATTTTGTCAACATTTTATTATCTGAGCAAACTTATTCAATTCTAACAATTTGATCATATTTGCCATACGGAGCAAACTTGCTCAATACCAAGAATTTGCCAGCAATTACCTGCTTATGCAAACCTCATCAATTCTACGAGTTTGATCATGTTTGCTGATCCAAATAAACACTCCAAAATTACGCTTTTGAACACATTTACAGCGTTTTGTGAGCTTGCTGGTAATTATAAGTTTGCATGTTTTTACATCGGAAGCAAACGTGGCGCAAAAGGGAGATCTGCTCATAAATTTGCCTCGTATGTAAACAGGCATCAAATAAACACATTTACATCCACATTTGCCCCATGGGCAAATGAAACGAAAATTCATAGCTGCACAATACTTTTGTACAAGAGTGGAAATCTTTAACAAATGTGGCATTTACCATCTTTGCTACGGGTAACAAATGTGGTGTAAAATCGATCTTTGTTCTTTGGCAAATGTACAAATGTGGTATTTACTTCAGTTTTGCTATAGATTTGCTACCAACGTAAATCCATTTTTTCGTCCAGTGTATATGCCAAAGAGCTTTCTGCTTGTTAGGGCTCTAGTTGGGGTCATCACTTTTCGGCACAAAATTGCATGCCTCCAACACAGGTTATATAACCTTAATATCAACTTTGGTGACCTCTTTCTGTCCTAGGCAAAAAAAATTTCCACCATTTCGCACAGGGTGGCCAGCAAAGCTCTCACATCATGGGTTGTTGTCTGGTAAAGGGCTACAGTTAAATAGATTAGTGTCTTGCGATAATCTACTCCTCGTTTTTTCTCTTTGTTAAGTTGAACAGCTAGTATTTCTTTAAGTTTTATTAGTGTATCAATGTCAGAAATGTGATGTGGGATTTCTTCCAGAATGTTTTTAATGTGATTCATGGAGCAGTGAAGAGCTTCAAAACACAGTACCTCGTAGGACTGGAGGTTGAGACTTTCCACAGAAACACTCTCATCCCTAAACAACAGTGCTGGAATTCTTGTTGCCCCTCCAAGTTCTTCATTTAAAATTTCTGCAAGTTCTAGTTTGGTTTTGTCTGAATCTTCAAGTCCTCTTGCTTCAATTTCAGCTCGTAGCTCATTGAATTTGAGATCTTTAAATGGGTCCAAGAGTTGTTTTGCCTCTTTTTCTTTCCTTCCTGCTAACACCAGCTGTTGCCGTTCAGTCACTGTTCTGTACTTTCTTTGGGCCATGTAATCTAGATCGTGGCACATGCTTAAATGCCCATCACAACCTGGGCAACCATAATGCCCTCCATGCTGATTTACACATTCAAAGTTTGCTGTAGGGTTGTCTCCATTCATAAACCTCATCTCATCTTCTACTTCAACATCCTCCTCTGTTTTCACTTTTTGGGTTAAATTTACTAAATCATCATGTCTGGCTGGAACAAATTTTATCTGATCTTCAATGCTGGAACTGCTCTGTCCCAGCATATACAGATAGGGCCTCTCCACTGTTGCCTGGACATCCACATCTTTTCCATATTGAACTCTAGCTTCTGCGTCAGAGAGATGAATTACTGGGTCATACATCTCTCTCACACAAAAGAGCATGTGACCATAATTTGAAAGGGTTGAATGGTCATGCCAAATCAGCCAATGCCTCTTCCGCTGAAAGTTTTTCAGCCTTTGTTTGATTTCATCATGTGTTCCCCTTATATCCTCACCGATCTTTTCTAGCTCTGCGCGAATCTCACTTTCACTGAGCTCTTCATAAAATGCATCGTTTTTTATTCGGAGGAGGTCTTTGTTTTTAATCAATGCTTCTTTTCTAATGTCTTGGAAGGGAATTTTCCTTGCTTGCAAGTGGCATTTCTTCTGCTCTATCTCTCCTTGTGCATTTATAGCCAATTTGGTAATCTCTCTTTCTATCACTGGCTCTCCTATGTTAAATTTGCCACTCTCTATTCCCTCATGGATGCTTTGCTTGAGTTGTTTATTTGATTGCATCACAGGCACGGAAATTTCTCCCCCCTTTTGCTTCCTCATAGCTCTGCGTACCCTGAATCCTGGAAAATTAATCAAACCTTTTGTTACATGAGGCTAGAGAAATGATAAAAACTCATGAAAGAATTATAGGGTCACATATTCATCATTAACCTGACTTAGACTGTTGTATGCATTCTTATTTCAGGCCTACTTCTTCTAATGTTTTTCTAATTTGTAGTCTAATTAAACTGATGAAAATGATGATTAGCAGTATTGCTGGTACTTCTAAATTCTAAATTTTAACTCTTAAATCTCACTGTTCTTTAATTAATAAATAAAATTTTGTTCAATCCTAATACACAATTTCTTTCTCTTATAAATGATATTGCAGAGATGTAACTCTTGGCTTAGTTACAAATTTACCTCTTTTTTTACCTGTAAGGCCATCCTCTGAATTGAGATGCACTTCTGATGGGGGCTTAAATCGGGTAATGTCTACTTTTTTTGACTGTAAAAAGGCTTTGACTAATTGCCCTCCATTGCCAGGTGTTGAAGCACTTCCCTTGGTTTTGATGTTTTACATTCTGGCCTTTTCTGACCAGTTTGGAGGACCATCAGGCCATGACTCTACACCTGCTAGTAGCTGGTCCAACTTTCCTTCTATGTTAGCTGGTGAAGCTGTGTGGGATCGTTCCCTGACCTTTGGTGGGGTCGTTTTTGCTCTCTCGTTGGCCTCTTCAAAGGTTTCAAAGGACAGGGCCATTCTTTGGACTTGTCTTGAACTGTAAGACTGACGAAGGCTAAGGTGAACAGCACTGTCATTTTGTGACATTTTGGTCTCTAGTTCTTTTTTGTTTGCCTTCGCTCATTTCTCTTCATTTTTTTCTTTTCAGCAGGTGAAGGCTTCTTTTGAAGACCACCTTCAGGGACAAGTATTAGAATGTCACTAAGTGATTTTTGAAAGTTTTCCTGGCATTTTTCATTGTAGGTGGCATATATTGCTTCCCAATGCTTTTTAATTTCCTTTTTGTGACCTCAGGTTCTCTCTGACATTGTCTCTTGACATTTGTGTTAAGTTCAGTCAGGGGTCCTTTCCTAGCCCCTCTGCAAAACTTACTTATAGGGAAGGTAGATTGTAATTGAGAGTTAAATAAAAGACAGGCCTGGCAGCTGGTCAACGAGTGATCTTTTTTCCCTTCTTTACTTATTACTTTGCCCTCATTCCAGTTCTTTGAGGAAAACGCTGTTAGGTATGCTTCTTTTTCGGTTTTGCTTCTCCAGTTGTAAAATTTTTCATCAATGGTTCTGTAATGCCGCATGAAGTCTTCCCGTTTCATGTGTAGCCCAGGGTATTCTTGAAAATGTTCATCGAAGATTTTAAATCTATCTTGCAGCAATCTAGCAGCAAACTTTGCATTTCCTTCACCGGGAATCCTTTCAGTTTTGCTTAAACTTTTAGTTTCTCTAAGAAACACTTTTGCCCAAGCACAGTCAATCTTTAAAGACATCTTTGTTGCCTTGGCAGAGGATATGGGATTTGATATTGTGTTCTAATTAAACACAAGTTGGAACTCTCCACGCTGCTACTTGAACTAGCTAACTGCTCGAAATTTAAGACAAATTGCGCACCAAAAACTAAGGAGCTCATGTAACATGTAATACGAGCCGCGTTTGCGGACCACTTTATTCATTCATGAACTAATATAAAGTCTACGAAGGAATGGACCATTGCCATTCTTCATCGATTTTTTTATTAGAGAATTACGGAAATATTAAGAAAACACAACCTTGAAATGTATTTTGTAGCCTAGAAGAACACTGTAAATGGCTGTTAGGCACCCTAAAGTTAAAAACGACCCGATTTAATCTTAATTAAAGTCTAAGAAGAGTCCTCTCCTTCGACCCCATCTTTAAGTCTACTTTTTAGTCCATAGTTCATTTCACCATATCCCCCAGAAAAAGGGCATAAATACAATTAAATTCTTCCCCAGGGGAGAGGGATTCGAAGTTTCTGTTTCAGTCTCCCAACGGCCGTGAAACAAAATGGCGTCCGAATAGGAACGTTGTCGAGTAACGACCTATTTTGCGCCATGGGGGAAGGAAAATCGATTCAAATGTGAAAAATTTTAACATACGTTAGTTCTGCTGAACTTCTTCTTCTTGTTTTAGCCTCTCAATGTTGACCCCAAAGCTCGTAACCATTTAGAATTTAACGTAAAGACCCTCCAAACTGCTGCCGTGACGATTTCCTAACTTTTACCTATTCATCCACGGACTTATGGCTGATGCCGACGCCTTTGCAGGGCTAACTCTTATGAACTAACTACTCCTCAATACGGTTTGGGCGAACTTGATTCAAGTCTTGAAGATTTGGTTTGCCCCATTTCGATTCAAAGGTAATTAATTTGGGCGTCGTCAAGGGTGACTATAATTTAATTATGGTTGCTATGGCAATGGTATTGCATGGAATGATAGATAATTTCCATAGTAATAACCTCGCCGAAATTTGTTAAATTTGATCTTCTACAACGACCTGGAATGAAAAAATAATTTTTTCAGTGAATCACGTCTCATTTGATCCATCTTTTACTTTTAGATGTCTATGACCGTGATATATGTCTCATTTGTGGTAACGATGGCAATCTATCCAAAACTCCCTGCTATCAGCAACCGATTCACGAAGAAACGTGCCTCTTAGATTGGTTTAAATCACAACAAGAAGAAAACAACGAACCGTTCTGCCCATACTACCGTACAAAGCCACCACTACCTTCATAGAAAAAGTAGCTGACAGACCCTTAAGAAACCCACCATCTATGAAAAGCATTTGTGATTAGAGCAGATGGGAGCGAGTCGAAAGGAGATATCAAATCCGAAACAGGACCTGGGATGAAAGCATTCTCTTCACTCAAGATGACGACTTCATTAGTGCTATGTGGGAACTTCTTCCCATGTATGTCTACCTTTCTAGAGGGGAAGATGGTACATTTACATTAACAACGTATGATTTGGACCAGCAACGCCTCATTTCTGTTTATTTAGCTTCTAACATAGTGGCCATTCGCCATATTAATTTTGCTTTAGCCAATTCGCAGTGCATGTAAGTTTTTTTGGATTGTAAAAATAAAAAACGTGTTCATTTTATTTATTTAAAATGAAAATGACCGTAAGAGTTTTATAATTTGCACAAACGAAGAGGAATTAGGACAAATTCCATGTTGTAAACAACCTATACACTCAGATTCGTGTCTACTTGATTGGTTCCATTCCTAGAAAGACCAAAAACTTTAACCTAATAGTCCTTACTGTCGTGCTGAACCACCCATGAGTATGCTGGAAAAAACTTAAACAGATTTAAGAGAAATAAAGAAACTGCTTTTCCAATAGCTCTCGCCTTTGCATCATTACATTTCTTGTCAGTTGACTGAAAAACATCAAAACATAATTCTGTTTTGGTTTCAAATAAACACCATGTCATCCCAATAGTTATTTTTGCTTTATCCAATTTAAATGGCATCATGTAATTTTTGTTTATGTAAAATGAAAAACGTTTATTTGCACACATTATGTCTTTTAATTTTCGACGTGACAGCGTGATGTCATTCCTTGAGTATTGCGTGAAATTTCACCCTCGTTGCTAAGAAAGCGTGACCTTAATGTTTTCCTTAATGTGACACCTTTTTCTTGTGACCTCATTCCATGGGTGTTGCGTTTTTACCTTTTTGCCATTCCTGCAATTTAATTGGTCAATTTAGGTCACGTGGTACAAGATACAGTCTACTTGCTATACCACCGAGATATACTACTGTCAAAACCCCTCAAAACATAAGCCCTTTTTATTATTTTATTTTTTTTGCAGTTTCAAGAGAAGTCAAGTTGTTCGAAAGCCGATAAATTATCCCTCGAGTAGAGATCAATCGACGATTAAATTTCTTATCCCTATGTGGGGAATTTCCTGATTCCCAGAGACACTGAAGACTCGCGTAAATCCACAAGTTTTCTGTTTATTTATTGTTCCGACTTCACTCCAATGATCACAAAAAGATTCTAAAGATCACGCGTTTCTTACCGGAAACGTGATATCACATGATTGAAACTCGATATGAAATCAACAATAGCTAAAACAAAACAATAATCACAAGTTTATTAGCGTGACGACTTGTCACGCTACAGTCACAAAATTTCTCCACACCTAGGATAGCTAATCTAGGAGAAAAATAACGTTTCTGAAAGCAGATTTATTCCGGTTATTAAGAGCTACGCGGCTACGCGCGAACAAAAAAAATTGGAGGGAAATAGATGGCGGAATGTGAGAGTTTATAAGGAAGTGTAAGCCAAACGAAAGACTGAAAAAGAAAGCAGAATTTTCGCATGCAGCAAAAAATTATTTTGTATTCTTAAACTGTGTGATACATAAGGTGTATAAAATGCATTTCAATTTTGATATTCGTTTATTCAGAGGCTCGTCATAGTTTATTTAAAAACACTCGTTGGACAGCTTTCTGAAATTGGTCAAAAATACTCTTTCTTTCTTGGTTGATTTGCTCAAGTCCAGACCAGACCATTAAAAACTCCACTTGATTTCTGCTAATAAGATGTTTGGCAGCAGAAAAATATAAGAAATCTTGTACTTGTTGATTTTCTTCAAACTGTTAGCGGTATTGCTAGCGTGACAGCCGGTTATGCAAATTAGTTCATTAAGCAAACTCCGACCGTTTTATATTAGTAGCTCACTAAATCTTAGATTTTAACCATTTTAAGTAGAAAATGTAGCAGGACAGAGCTTTAAGACCACACCGATTAACACTTTACACATTTTAAAACGCCAAAATTTGACAAATTTTATTATCTCGTGACGAAAGACGTCAACAACAACCTATCGAATATCATAATTTGATTAGCGCTGAGCACCGGGCATTTGGCTTCTGTTATTTCATATTTGAGTTCTGACAGCTTACGCTATTCAAACCTGTATGAACATTTCAAAACCAAACCACAGTATTCTATTTGGTGTAACCGGCGATAACAGCACTCACTGAAATACACCGTGACCTCTGTCACGTAATTCAATTGTGTAATTATCCTAAATTGCTTCTCTCTTCGTAATAAAGCAGCGATAACATCGCCTTTTGGATTAGAATTCTGGTGATATGATGTCGCAGGGGTCAAAAAAGGGCCCCTTTTGCAGCTTTCACTTTTGAGAGCTCTAAAAATTTTATTTTAACGTATTTCCAGAAACTAATGTGGTTTTATTTACTTGTTACCAAAGATAGTAAATTGGGCAAAGTTTGAGGGAAAACTTTTTTCCGATGCGAAATGCCCTGGACCGCTCTTACAGAGATCGCCACTTAATTCATAGATTGCATAGAGCTGTTACTTTGGAAAGCGATCTGTATTCAGGAGTGAGACAAAAACCTTTGATTTCGAAGAATGTCTTGGATAAAGTTTACAATTTGGAGAAAATTAGTTTTGCCAAATAGAAAGTGCTCTTATTTTTTCTTTATTTATCTTGTCCTAAGGAGTGTTTTTCAAATATTTGCGAACGGCTATTTATAAATAACTCATTTTGATTATTTCGTTTTGACCCAACTTTGTTCATGTTTGTGATAAACGAAATAATTTGTTGTTACTAGTTTTTCAGTCTCTAAACTGTGGTACGGTTCTCATTGGCAATTCACTCTGATTTCCTTTATCTGTCTGAAATAAGCTTAACGTTTGGTTCATGATTTTCAGATTTTGTAAGCATTTTCGTAAATTATCTCATTGAGTTTAATTCTACCAGTACACAAAGTTCCTGTATGAAATTGAAGAATTTATTTTGTATATGTTTAAGCGAAAGATTCCTTTTGGGAGAATTGCTCCTTCGTTTGTTTCATTCATGTGATGCATAAAACTAAATTCACATTTTTGAGCCTGAGTAAAACCTTAATTTTGCGTGAAATACTTTACAGGAGAAGATGCTCGTTTACCAGCAGAGTCTGTGATTGAAGAAGACTGTTTGAACATCGATGAAGACGTGCATTCTTCACCAGCCGAGGCTGATGAACGGAAGTAACCTGTAAAAAGAATCAGTCATAATGATGTTCTGAAAATGCACTATGAATGATTCTAAAAAAAACAGAAATTGAAATTGCAAATCCATCTTTTGGAGCAACAGGTTAATGTCAGCAAAACCTTTGCAACTGCATTAAATGCAAATTTTGTAGTTTTGTTATTTTTTGTCCGTTTCTGACACTGATACATTTTAAATGGTGAATAGTGTAAGAAGTCCTCCTAAAGAAATATTCTGGGAAAATGTTACTTTTGTACAATTTATTATAGAACATATTCTGTTCTCAAATGTAATTTGATGTAATAAAACAGACTCTTAAGTCAAAATTATTTTAATGTGTTTTATTTAATCAGAAACCCCCTGAATTGATCTATGAATTTATATATTTTATAGGGAGTTAAATTAAAAGCGAACCTGATTTCATAAGGCAGAAATACCAAAATTGTCAGAAAAAGGTGTTGCAGATATGGTCTCGGATGACCTTTCCATTCTCTGGACCGTGGAAGCAAACAAGATTTGGCTGATCATGAGCCTTAGCATGGCCACTCGTGTTCTTTTGTGGGCACTGTTGAACTCTTGCTGCTTGTCAGTGACTGGATTCGGGTAAGGGGTCATCAATTACGGCTTGCAAGGGTAACCACTGTCACCTAACAGTAAACCATCTTCCAAGGACTGGTGTTGGTCATTTAGTCGTTGGCCAATTTTTTAATCCCTAAATATAAAGTTGTTATGGGTGCTGCGTGGCCATCGTGCTATTATGTTAGTAAACGTGCCTAACATGAAACCGAAAATCGGTGATGTGACCATTTCTTACCTATGATATAGAAAAATCATCTCAGTTTATAACAACGATGTACTGCAAAGAGAAACAACAATAATTGCGTCTATGATGAACTGGAGTAACTGATAAAAACATTTAATTTACTTGGATAACCTTTTCATTATTTATTTAATTTGTGTTTTAAATGTTTTGAAATTGGGAGACTGTATCATTTTGAAATCCTTGGTGACTGTTGCACTCTGTTGGCCATTAGCTGTGCAATATATTCACAAATATCCCACTTTTTTTGTTGTTGTTTTTTCCTTGCTTTTTTCTTTTCTTACACTGTGTCGCTAAAATATTCGTGTAATAACTTTGGTTAATTTTTCTAGTGTGTTTGCAAACCAAACTCTACTCATACTATTTGAACCCAATAATTGTCATTTATTTTGTTTTCAAAAAAGTTGTCAATTGGGGACAGAATGTATGTGAACCGAAATGTTTAGCAATATACAAACAAACAATTTATACCCTAAATTCCTACTTAAAAAATATTTTTATCACTTCTCCCATATCCTGAATATGTGAAACTGTAATCTGTTAACTCCCAACAATGCAACCCCATAGCAGCTGTTTTGCCAGAAAACTCAACCTAAAACCCTCTATTAGGGGAGTACCCCTCCCTGTAAAAGTTTATTAGACAAATTTTATGCAGCACTAACTATGTATTTTAAGTATTTTACCTAGCTTTGTGATTGCAAATTGCTTGCACATTCATGGAATGGAACCCTTTACGATTGAAAAAACGGTTTTTTTTTCATGTGGTGCCTGAATCTTGATGTGAGTGCTGTCAACACAGCCAATCACCCCAGGAAGGAAACCCCCAAACCCCCAAACCCCCCCCCCCCCTTTCATGTTTGATCGGTAAAAAATAATAATCACGGTCGCACTTCCCCCCAACCCATTCATGTTCACCACAAACGTGATGCAGTTGTCCAATCCCGGTGCTCAGTACAATACAAAAGTATCTTTTGTAACCAACTGTTGATTAAGTAAGTTTTGACAGAGGCAACTAATCAATTCACGTATACCGAAATACACAACCATCTTCAATTTAACGAGGGCTTCATCAGCCCTTGTTGATCTATTAGCCTTACAAATGCTGGAACTGTCCCAAAAGTGCAAAATGATCTTATTACACCAGGGTGGGTTGTTCAAAGCTGGTTCAAGATAACCCAGGGTCAGTGTGAAATTTGAATTCAGATCTCAAAGCTTTAAAAAAAAATTGTGCTTATCGGCCTTTGAACAAACGAACCTAGGCTTGAATCTTGTCCATGTTATTCATTTGACCAACCTAGATGGAGAAAATAATGATCATCAAGACAGTGCTACATTGCTCATCTATAATTTAACCAGTAGGTTATTTTGCAAAAAGGAAACTGTGCGATTATCGGAGGCGAAAGAAAGAGTCGAGTCCAAGTATATGTTTAAAGCTATATATTTAATGAGCAGAGGAGCTCACAAGAGCAGGGCCTGAGGTCAACTGAACTGTTGCATAATCACATTAGGATATTTATAAGTCAAGCGCGGTTGGTAGGTAAGAGGATTAAGGGCTAATCCCACATCCCCCTTTCTAGACATTTCGATACTGCAAGAATGTCTCTGTGCAAAGTCTTCTAATAATGGAAAGCGAGTCTATTAAGTAAGTTGATCATGAAACTAATAGCAAATGTTCATTCAGTCCTAATCAAAACCTAATCTCTTGGGCGGGTTGACCTTTCTTCCGGAACGAGTAGCGGTTCCAGGAACGGGAACTGGAATGGAAGACTTTTGGGCAGACATAAAAGCTTCGTTCTTCTCTGCCGGAATAGGTGGCTGATCCTTGGACGTTTCGGGAGGATCAGGTGGAGGGCTTTCCGTTGTGTACTTTGCTTCTTTAGGATTTGGATTGAGTTGACGTCTGTTTCTTCTAACAGTTGCGTTGCTGTCAGTGTCGAGGTAGTAGGAACGTGGCTGTGGTGTTTTGGATACTACTACCGCGTTCTCTTTGCGATCAGGGATGTAAACACGATCGCCTGGCGACAGATTACTGAGCTCTTTAACTGCATGTCGTCGGTTGTACTCTTTCATTTGCTCGGTCTTAATCTTGGCTTCCTTTTCACGCAATGTCGTTAACTCTGGCCATTGCGGTGTTAGTTTAGACGGAGTAGTTGGAAGGGTGGTGCGTAGTCGCCGTCCCATGCATAGTTCGGCTGGGCTGAATCCGTTTTCCAGTGGAGTAGCTCTGTAAGCGAGTAGTGCTTCATACGGATCGTCAGATTTGGTAAGGAGGTTTTTAGTTGTATGCACCATGCGTTCAGCTTCTCCGTTGCTTTGTGGGTATTTTGGACTGCTTGTAATGTGTGTGAATCCCCATTTTTCTGCAAATTTGGCGAATTCCGCTGAGGAATACTGCGGTCCGTTATCGGAGATCACGGTTTCTGGAATTCCATGGCGCGCGAAAATCGCTTTTAGGTGATTGATTACTTCTTGAGAGGTGGCTTTTCGAAGTACGCCAATCTCGCAATACCGCGAGAAGTAATCTACCACGAGGACAAATTCCTGTCCTTTCCATTCGAATAGATCGGTTCCTACTTTTTGGAATGGACGCTCAGGTAACTGTGTAGGAATCATGGGCTCTGCACGATTAGTTTTCGTCTTGATACAAGTAGGGCATTCCCTGACAAGATCTTCTATCTGCTTGCTGAGATTCGGCCACCAGACACCACTTTTCGCTCTTTCACGGCATTTCTGGATGCCTTGATGACCTGTGTGTATCTTGTCTAATACATCGAGTCTTAACACTGAGGGAATTATGACTCTGTCGTCTTTCATTAGGATTCCCTGCTGAACTGTGATTTCTGCCCTGTACTGCCAGTACGGTTGGAGTGAACAATTCAAGTGATGTTTCTCTGGCCAGCCTTCACTGCATAACAGCTTAAGCTTTGAACAGACTTCGTCTTCGTCCTGATGAAGGCGTATTTCTTGCAAGCGGCGCTCTGTAGTTGGCAGGCATTCTACTATGTGTGAGACATAGAGGTTTAAATCTTCGTTAAGTTTCTTCTTGTCCTTCGTGAGACTTCGGTGAAGTGGTGCTCTTGATAAGGTATCAGCTGTGGTGAGGTCTTTTCCGGGTACATGGACTATTTGGTACGAGTAGCGCATAAGTCGCATCCGGAACCTTTGAATACGTGGTGGCATGTCCTGGAGACATTTTGATCCTAGTAACGGCACCAACGGTTTGTGATCCGTTTCGATAAGGAACTCTTTACCGAGGACAAAGTCGGCAAACTTTTCACAAGCCCAAGTAGTTGCGAGTGCTTCTTTCTCTATCTGAGCGTATCTTTGTTCAGTAGACGTCATAGAGCGCGAAGCGTAGGCGATTGGCTTCTTTGAGTCATCTTCTTGGACTTGTAAGAGGACTGCTCCTAATCCATACGACGACGCGTCTGCAGATATAATAGTTTCTTTATTGGAGCAGTAATGAGCGAGAACTGGCGCTTGAGTCATTTCTTTCTTCAAGCGAGTGAAAGATTCTTCTTGAGCTTGACTCCAGTGCCATTCGTTCTTGCTTGAAAGAAGATCGCGAAGAGGCATAGTCTTCTCCGACAGATTTTCGATGAACTTTTGTTGGTGGTTGATCATTCCCAGGAATCTCCATAGTTCTGCAACATTTTGCGGTTTCTCCATCTTTTCAATAGCTGCAGTCTTGTCTGGATCGGGGCCTATTCCTTGAGCGCTGAGACTATGGCCCGCGAACTTCAATTGTTTCCTTGAAAATTCGCACTTCTCTGGGTTCAAGGTGATTCTTGCTCTGATCAATCTTGTTAAAACTGCGTCAAGTCGTTCATCATGTTGTTTTTGCGTCTTTCCATGCACGAGGATGTCATCCATAATGCATATGACTCCTTCTAAACCTTCCAGCTCGTTTAGCATTCTCTTTTGGAATCGTTCTGGTGCTGATTTCAAACCGAAGGGGAGTCGCTGAAAACAATATCTGCCAAAGGGAGTCAGAAATGTGGTCAGGAGTTGAGAGTTTTCTGCTAGCTTCTCCTGCCAAAAACCGGAATTTGCGTCAATTTTTGTGAACACTGTGGACTCTCCAATTTCACCTAGCAAGGCTTCAATCTTTGGAAGTGGATACGTTTCACGGCAAACGTTTTCATTGAGCTTTGTCAGATCCACACATATTCGGATTTTCCCGTTTGGTTTAGGTACTGTCACCATTCCAGCGCACCAATTTGTAGGCTTGTCAACCTTTCTGATTACTCCCAACTTCTCCATTCGGGCAAGCTCTTCTTTTACTTTGCTTTTCATTGGTAATGGAACACGTCGTGGGGTCATGATGGCAAACGGTTGAGCGTCTGACTTCAACTTGATTTCATATTCTCCCTCAAGTTCTCCCAGTCCATGGAACAGTTGAGGATATTTCGCTTTAATACTTTCTTCGTAGCTTTGACTTTGGATTTCATTGATTCGAGCCAATAGATTTAGCTTTTGAATCGCTGGCTGCCCCAGAAGAGGCTCTTTTAGGCCTTTAACAACGTAAATATCTTCGGTCACGCACTTTTCTCCCAGGGATAAAGTGTCACGAATTGTCCCTATTACACAGAGACCCTTGTGATCCGCTCCAAAGAGTCTTTTGGAGGTGTAATGTAGTTTTCCTAAGTTGCATTGGCGAAAGACTTCTTCAGGAATAACTGTGACATCTGCGCCGGTATCAATCTTGAAATTTACTTCGGAGTTTCCTATCGATAGATTTGTACGCCATTTCTCCGATGTTTCGATTGTGTTGACGACTTCGTTGACGGTCATTACAGAGATATCATCTTCTTCCGAATCATCATTAACTCTATGGACTTGTTTTGAGGATTTGCAGACCTTGGAATAATGACCCTTTTTGTTGCATGCATTGCAGGTAGCATCTTTGGCTGGGCAACGCTGAGGAGGGTGACCTGGCTGAGCTCCACATCTGTAACACGATGTTTTCTTTGCTTTCGAAGAAACTCCGTAATGCTTGGGTTTTGGACTTCGACGTTTGTTTTCTGGAACTTTCCTGTCATGTATTGCCGATATGTCAGCGGCACTTGAGGGGTTTTGAAGAATTTGATCATGATGTTTCGTGATTTCGGCGGATTTAACTTCTTTAATTACCTGATCCAGAGTTAAGTTGTCATTTGCCATCAATCGACGCCTGAGATGAGAATCACGCAAACCAGCAATTATTTGAGTGTGCACCATTTGGTCACGAAGGTCCCCAAAAGAGCAGAGGTCGGCTCTTCTCTGAAGATCTTCAATTAAGGTGAGGACAGATTCTTTGTCTTGCTGAAAGCGTCTTACGAACTGTGTTCTCTCGAAGACTAAAGCAACTTTTCCTTTAAAATGATCTTTGAATTTTTGTTTGACATTCGCGTACTGGATATCTTCACCTGACAGTTTGAAACTATCATAGATGTCGGCGGCATTATTTCCCATTACGTAAATAAGCGTATTGATGCGCACTTTATCTGACAGCTCATCACGTTCCGTAGCTGCTTCAAATAACTCGTAGCGCTTTATCCAGTGGTCCCAATCGTCTGTTTTGGGATCAAACTTAGCCGGAGGAGGAATATTGAAATTTGCTGCGGCCATTTTTACGCTTCCACTTTGTGGGTTATCCGTCTGTAGTGAAGCCGTTGAAGAACTCGGTTTCACTGGGTCTGTGGGTGGTGACGTGACTGGCGTGCTTGATTCCTCGAATATTTCTTCGTTTGGATCTTGAGCGTTTGAATTCATTCACGCGATGTGAAATGAGGTCGGAAACAACTTTCTTTTCCGCTACTTCTTGTTCCTGCTGTAGGATCCCACTTCTGACACCATGTGCGATTATCGGAGGCGAAAGAAAGAGTCGAGTCCAAGTATATGTTTAAAGCTATATATTTAATGAGCAGAGGAGCTCACAAGAGCAGGGCCTGAGGTCAACTGAACTGTTGCATAATCACATTAGGATATTTATAAGTCGAGCGCGGTTGGTAGGTAAGAGGATTAAGGGCTAATCCCACAGAAACTGTTCTTTGCGTTTACTTTTTTTGATCGGAAAACAAGTAGATATTGACCAAAATCTGCTCGATTTATGATATCCTAAAAAGCATGTATTTGGAACGGAGATAAATATCGTGATGTTAACCAATGTGCTCGTTGTAAACTCTAGTGACTTGCACGCGCTGTGTGATGGTTTGACGGGAGTTTTAGTAACGTTGAGGGAGAACTGCTGCATTGTGGATAACAACATACATGTTTCTGTTTTATGAAATGAGTTCTCATGTCTTGTGGATAGGCCATCTCAGTTATACGAAAAAAAATTTACAGCTTGCATGCTCAAGTTTACATCTTACTTACATTTTGAACCACGGGACATTGTTGTCTCTAATGATACGTGAAGTTCTTGTTTCTCAAAGTTATAAAATCATCAAATTATAAACCCTGTTAAATATTATTGACAATTTACTTGAGGAGCAAAGCTGTATGACACTTTGCAAAAGTTTTTTCAATCACTTAGAGGTTATACTCACATTGTTTAAAGGATGTATTGCTCTCAACATGAATCTTATTTTTTCTTCAGTGAAATTTCTCTTACATAATTTATATTGGTGGCTTTTCGGTAAACTGAGAACTTTCCCCTTCATCCATAAAGACGATGTTTTAACTTCAGTGTGGTAAGAACTAAGGAGTACTTCACACTGGACAACTGGCCATTCGCACCAAGTTTCAACTGACTGAATATTGTTTCAAGTGCACCTCCATTTATGCGCAGAGGCCACATGTAGTACGCAAGGAAGATTGTAGTAAAGTACTTGCAGAACTCAGTGAAGCCATAACATATGAGTCGTGTTAAATCCCATGTCTACAGGAAGTATCAAAGATACTTTTTATTAGCTTGTAATTGAAGAAGAAATCTTAAAATGACAGGTAGAAATTCAGAAAGGAAATTATTTGCAGTTTGCCTTCAAATCTTCCTAATTTCAAGTTGGTGGAATAGCATTGATTAGAAAGCGGAAAGTAGCCGGTAAATGCGAGAGAAGAATAATCAGACTGTCCAACAATAAACTTGGGAACAATTATCTCCGATAATTTATTCGAAAAGGTTTCAGTCCTCTTTGCTTGTGGTGATCTTTTAAGGACTCATGTTTACCTGTGTGTCTTAGGCAATTTGTGCGCGAATCTTGCTAAAGTTTACTCTTATTCTGATGAGTATTGTGGCGCAATTTGCTTTGATGTCTGTGGTAACACGACAGCTGTTAATTCAGTAATATAAGCAGGAGCAGCTCAGTTTGCATGTGAAGAGTTACCCGTACCCTTAAAAGCAAAACAAGTAAAATATTAATTTCTTTTCCTTGTGTTTATGTAAACTTTGGCTTTGTCTTTGTGAAGGTTGCATGGAGAGATCCCAAAAAACATCATGTTTTGTGATGGTAACCTTAAGTTTATTCAATTTGCTAAGCAGGCGAAAGTCTCTCAATACCACATTTAGATAAATGCGTCGTAGACCAAGCTCGAGGTCAAGATATCTGGATAGTAGCCGATTTATTTTTTTGCGTTTTTATGGATCTAGACGACGCGAGATCCATTAAAAAACGAAAAGAAAAAGAGCGAGGCTAATATCCAACCATCTTTACCGAAAACAAGCTTGGTCAATAAAGAATTTATTATATGGAAAAAAGATTTCGCTTTATTAAGAATCAAAATTGACTTGTTTGTTTCGAGAAGCGGTAGAGAAAGCCAACTGTGTTTGTAGCACAATAAACTCACTAGAGTGGTTTATGATTTCTTTGTTTTGACTGTCTCTTGTCACTTTTTGTGACTCCATCGCCGACGATGGTATTGTTCACTGGTTACTATAAACCACTCTTACGGACAGAACTTTCCATTTAATAACAAAAGGATATAACAGGTTTATGTTTTTTTAATCAGTTCACGGATACTATGGGAGTTTAGTAAATTTGTCTGATTCGCAGCTGATTGATAACGTTTCTTTACTTTTAATAAAGCGGCAAAAGAAACGCCATAAGTTTAAAAATTTAACGTAGGTTTTGCTTTAGGTTTTTCATTCATCGATGGACAGAAACTTTAAGAGCTTAGTGTAATTGCTTTCATCAATATTATATGTCGCATAATCCTAGGTTAAACAATGGATTGCGACCCCCTCAGATGAAGATTAAATTTTAAAGCGTGAAAACTCACCACAAATCATTCCTAGAGTTGATTTAGTCGAGGATAAGTGCAATTCCCCATGTTCTAAACGAGTCAGGGATTGGGTTCGAGTTGGGACCGCAAAGCATCTATGGATTGATTGAAGGGACAGACGAGTCATATTTACAAAGTAATTCTGAAATGCCTCACTATAATTGTTGCGTTCCTGGCTGTACAAACAGCTTTAGGAACGCTTCGCATCTGCATTTCTACAGATTACCGAAAGATGAGTTTACCAGAAAGCAATACAAAGTCATTTTGAAGAATGATTCGCTAAAATTGGACTCCACAAATACTCGAATTTGCTCAGACCATTTCGAAGGTGGCGAGAAACTCAGTCGAGCTCATCTGCCGACTATATT
>NC_142676.1:17407630-17427630 GCF_964200805.1 Pocillopora damicornis
ACTGTAGCCAAGAAACAGCTTCTTCAGTGACGAATTCGCTGCTATAATTCATTATTGTTTCCGACGCACGTGGTCTAGGTTCGACTAATGCCATCACAGCCAGCTCACGCTCATGTCTCGAGAAAAAGCCAACGATTAATTCGTTGTGTGACTCGGTGTTCAGTTACGAGAGGAACCGTTGAAAATTTGAACACTTAATAAGGAATAGTATAGGGAACGAAATATGGTCGAAAAACGAAAATTATTTTCATATTTTCTTTTTTTTTCAAAAATTGCACCTCGTTGGGGCCAAATTGGTCAATCCTACTTGGCTCTTGGAAGGGCCAAATTGAGAAAAAGTTCCAAAGTAGAATTCATAGGGGCCAATTCAGATTTTGGAGGGGTCGAAATGGTACTTGTCACGCCCGTTTTGGCTCAAATAGTCCAAAACGAACCTTGATGGGCCAAACTGGCCCTCGAGAAATTGGGGCCAATTTGGCTTTTGGGGTCAATTTGGCTCTTTTCATTTTACAGTGCAGCCATAATTCTCATCGCGTTTGTGAATAAAGTGTTGTCAACTCCGAAACCAATTACGTCGCTCGAAGAGCTACACGCTCATTGTGTTTCTCGAAACGAGTTGTATTCAGCATTTTTTGTTTTCATTTTGAGATACAAAGGTCTATCTCAGTTGGGATAAAACGGAAAAACAATCTTCAGTGATAGTATTGAATTCTCGCGGCTAAACAAGACGGGACTTTTAGCCGAAGTGAAATTGCACACTTCATGTTATGGATGCACGGACGTGCACTAAATATACATTAAGTACTTTGTTATATATTTAGACTTTCCCTTAAACAATCATATGGCAAAAACATGCTGTTGTATTCGGCGCGTGGGCAACAACTGCGCAATTGTATCCCGGTCGGAATACATTTGAATTTGATCAGGGGCACTTGACCAAGAATAAACCTATCACAGTCTCGTTTTGTTGAGGAAAAGTCTAGGTATATAACATGGATTCTTATCACAGTAGCTTCCTTAAGATATAGGTAGGCCTTGCACGTGCGCTATGTTGTGATAAATATGTAAGTAAAAAAAATAATAAAAAAGGCAATTCTATCAACAACTAACGATTCTATCTCTCACCTTCACCGTGTAGCTTCTCTCTAAATCATAATAATTTCCTCCTTGACTCCATTTCATTGCCGCTGGCTCCATGTCTTTGTTAGCGTTGTTGAGCTCACAGTTATTTTCTTTGGACAGAGGGAAATAATTCATGGATACACACAGGCAGTCATCTTTGCACTTCATGTGACACTGAGTGGCGCTGTGGACTGTCAATCTTTGAAATACGTGACCCTCAAGAATGTGATTATAGACGACATCCTCATCGATAACAAACTTGAAGTTTTGACAATTTATTGTTGGCTGCGCCCCTTTGGTGTGAGTGAGCTGAGATACCAGCAACATCGCATGTAGATGGCGAAGAACACTCATGGTGGACCTACTAAACGTACAAATGAGATGGATATCTTCATTCCATAATTATACCGAGGCATTTAAAATTTAGTTAGTAGCAGGCGGAGTCTACTAAGAAAAAAAGGCAAAAAATCGTGAGTAGGTACGTGATCGTACTATGGTGTAAACGCGACTCGACCTCAGGTTACGATCAAGATCTTAACAAGCGCCTTAAAAGTTGTCTCTTCTTTTGACGCGAACGTGATTACGTAATGCTTATTGAGAATGGGGCCATCTTTCTCCAGGATCGAATATCTCGGTGACAGATTAAATAACTTATATTGAAAATTAGCCGAGGTTGAAATGAGAATCTGAGCTACAGTGTGCATGGCGCACTAGATATATTTTGCTGTGTCGATAGTGGAAAAAAGTAACTTTAAACTTATCGAATAGGTCATGCCGCATCAGTTTAGTTTTATTCGATCAACGGAGTAGAAACAAATTACATGTTGTCTCCCTTCAGTAGTTCAGTAACAAACTTTTGGTTTTAACTGAGTACCATCTCTCTTCACTTACCTCAAAATGTCGATTCGTTTTATGGCTTCAGTAAAATCCTTCGAGAAAGGTTTGCGGGCGAACAGATGTTGTTGAAACTTTATGTATGTCCGGTAATATCGATGCACCTTTATACTTGAAAAATAATAGAAAAACACAATAATGAATCAATTAAGATCATTGGCTCTGTTGTTGAAACTATATGTATGTCCGGTAATATCGATAGAAAAACACGATAATGAATCAATTAAGATAATTGGCTCTGTTTACGACGTTACCTAGAAGACATCCGAAATAAACAATGGATAAGATATTGCAATACTGTTGACACAGAGTGCTTCACAACTAAAAATTTGCATCAAATAACTGAAATCCGTCACATTTACAGCGGTGATCAAAATCTTATTACCCTTTTAAAATGTCGGGATCTTTTAAATTTTTTATGTCAAAAGACCCCAACTTTTCTGGAAAAGTCAACACAGTGTCCCTCTCAACATTAGCTTTCTTTCGGCTCATATTAACAATGTTTGTTTTCTGAAGTAATTAACCACACACGAGGACCACCACAGCAAGCCATAAAAACAATGTCCGTGGAACAAAGGTTGTTTGTTGCCATCCACCGTTTCCTAAATAAGTAGAAATGAGAACTGTCCAACATTAAATTGTAGAAACAATTCAAACTACCAGTGACCTCCTGAGCTTAAAAGGACTGCAAGAACACTAATTGATACAGACAACAATAACTAAGACAGCAGTAGTGGCGTGAGTTCAAAAAGACATAACTGAAACTAAAACTGCCGTCAAACCATCACACAGCTGGATTGCATGCTTAATGAAAAAAGCTAAACTGTGTGATAATCGTGATCGTTTTTCTCCGTTACAAATTTATTCTTCGCAGAGTATCCATAACCAAAGCAATCTTTCTTCGATATCGAGTTCGTTTTCATTCAAATTATATTTTTTCTCGTCCGACCCCATCAGACTCAATGAGTCAATACGTATTTCGTCGTTTGACCGGTAGGACCACCACAAAAAAGATTCTACAGTAAAATCGATTCCTGTATTTATTCGAGTCTTACAATTCATCGAAAAAGCGACTTCTTTCATTATTTATATTTTGTTTACTCAAGTCCAACATTAGAAGTAATGTTCTTGGAAAATGTGGCAGAATCATGCGACTGCATGGCGAAAGGCTATTCGGGAGTTTAAGATGTCACCACGGCGACATGTGGTAAAACGTTCCTGAAGAAAACCTTATTTATTTTCCTCTAAGTTTCTCACCAATAGCTCGATGCGTTAACTGTTTTTGTTATGCTGAAGTTGAGGTGCGGTGCCGTATGAGGTGGTAAACTCATGCAGCCATTTTTGAAATTATAATTAACGGCAGAAATTCATTTTTTAATCGAAGTCTTCCTCGGTGTTGCCGTCCTGACTGCTTAAGGTCCCTTTTGTTCTGTATGGGACGGAAATGTGCAAAGTTTTAAAACGCACGTGTTTCGCTATTGTTTTGCTCACTAGATCTTATGTTGCACTTCGTCCTCGTTTTCGTCGCCTTCGTGCTTTTTTTTTATAAGGGACCATAAGATCCGACGACGGCAACGGCGAGGTCGTGAACTGGGGGGAATGGGGAGAGGTCGCCGTCGTAAGGCGCGAAAAATAACATTAAGAACACTCTTGGAAGACGCAGTCTGTTCCATAACAGGCTTTTGGTTTATAAGTGAAAATATTGCATCCTTTAGAGATATACTTAAACTTCTCCTCGAAAGTGCTGATGACGATGATATTTCCAAGGACGAATTTCTTCTTCTTTACGATGAAAACATCTCGAAAAAAACCCAGATTTCCCTTACGATTGTTATGGAGCATTCGACTTAAATGAGATGGACGACAGCGAGTGTTTGGCTGAGTTTCGATTTCATAGGAATGAGCTTCCCCTCCTTTTAGAGGCCTTGCAGCTCCCTCAGTCTTTCAATTGTCACCAAGGAACCATTCGTGATGGGGTAGAAGCGCTTTGTATAAGATTGAGACGATTTGCTTACCCATGCAGATACAGCGATTTAATTCCACGATTTGGTCGGCCGGTTCCGGAGCTGAGTATGATTTCCAACCTCGTGATTGATACATTCTATCAAGAGCACAATCACAGAATGACTCAGTGGAACAATACACTGCTGAACCCTCCACTTCTTGAAAACTATGCCCGTGCGATAAATTTAAAGGAAGTGCATTACTCAATTGCTTTGGTTTTATAGACGGAACAATAAAGCCCATTTGTCGACCCGATGAAAATCAGGGGGTCGTTTATAATAGACATAACGAGTGCATAGTCTCGAGTGCCACTCTGTTGTCTTATCTAATGGTATTATAACCAACATGTACAGCCCAGTATGTAATTGATTTAATCTGATTCGTTGCTCTTCCTTTTTTTTTTCTTTTTTTCTTGAGGTTGAGATTTTAAACTGTACACCCCAACCTCAGCTAACTAAAACACTCATTTTTTTCCTCTTTAAGAGGGTTCCTCACGATCTGGGGCGGCATGGCTTCTCTACAACAAGAGTGACCCCGCCTATCTCCTACGTGTCCACCTTCAGGTCCCTTACAGAGGTGCCAGAATAGCACCAAAAATAGAGTTATACAACAAAGAGTCTAAAAGTTTGTTATACAAGGTAAGATTTTAGGTATAAAAACAAACAACAACGTCAAATATAAACTTGCCTGATAAATGATTTAAATGCTGAAACAAGCATTCACAGCAAAATCAAAGATATTATAAATATATTTATGCAAATTTAAGCCGAGTTAATCTTGTTTTTCTGAGGTAAACATCTGCTGAAAACTTTGCATCTGCTCAAGTTGCTGCTTAGTTTGTTCCACTTATACCTTTAGCATATCCTGATGATGTTTTCTTGGTTGATCTTCCTGTTTACCCTCAACTTCAACTCGTTGCTTTTGCAGCTGCAATTCTCCTTCTTTCCACTTCTGAACGCGATCATTTTTTTCACGCAAATATGCAATTGTGTCACCTCCACTTCTACAACTTTTTTTGCTTCGGTTTCACTTCCTCCTCCTCTTCATTCCGCTGCCTTTTCTGAGTTCTTCTCAGGTTTTCTATAGCCTCTGTTTCTCATTTCCGCTGCTTTTTCGTTTTCAGTTGTCTTATTATCGTTTTCTACGGTGTCTTCAGCTGCAGCTGCGACTATTTATTCCAGAGCATTTTCCAACTCACTCAAATGACATTCACACTTGCCTTCACTTCGTCTTTCATCTTTGTTTTAAATTTTCCCTCAGCAGTATGTATCTTTCTCTAACAGCACGCTTACTGACTTAGAATCGGGGAAGCTTGAGGCCGTTCAGATTGTTTGCAATTTTTTCCCTGATTTTACCTTTAGAAATGCTTCCTTTTTTGCACTTAAAGGGTTCAGGTACTAAAATTTCTTGACACAAGCAGTTGCCATGTCCCTTGGTCCACTCCATGTTTGATCTGAAAAACCACAATAATATCCAGCTTCAGCGATTTTTTCCTTAAACAAACTCGGGTAAATTATCTAGATTAAATTCCTGGTTTAGCATTAATATTCATTAACAATATGAACTGAAAACAACTTGTTGAACTGTCTTATTTAAACTCGTCTCCATTTAGGCCTATTTGAGTCACGAACTTTTAAAGCTGTTTAGAGGGAGAAAGAAACTTCGGTCAGTTTTCGCCTTAAAATGAGTTCTAGAACCATTTACATATGTCACAAATTTGGAAAAATGTTGACAGTTCATCATATATTGAAAATATACGATAAGTTACTTACGTTTAAGACAAAAGAAAAACACTTCGTTTTGACGTCGCAGACAACACAGTTACGGCGGGAAACTTCGCGCGCCGGCTACCGGAAATGCGCAGGCAAATATTTTAAACTTCCGCTCGCCGTCGTAAACATCCGTCGTCGTCCCTAAAGTCGCTATTTGCGGATGGGCTCACGTCAACCTGTCGGGCCCTACATTTATTAAGGTTTCAGCCAATTCAGAGACTTTCATCTACTATTTCGCCATTATTAATGCGTAACATGTCAATGTTACGTGCGTTTGAACTGGATACCAAATAATTCTGGGCATTTTAATCGGCCACCCACACATGTACAATGTAATTTAGTGTTAACTACTGAGCTGTTCATTGGTGGGAATATGGTGACGATATTCCCACCAATGGCGTAGCTTCACTTGCATATAAACCCACACACAACCCACAATTCCTCCAATCGCTCTGACGAAGAGCTAATGCTCGAAAAGTCAGCTCTTTTACCCTTTATGGTGGCTAATTTACGTTTTCAACTCAATTGTTAACTCTGCAGCACCACAGTTTCCTCAGAAACTTACCCCCTTTATTCATGTACAGTGTAGCCATTCAGAATATGGAGTTACCGTGTTTTTGGACCGAAATCTGGCAGCTCTTGTTCAATAGAGAACAATACGAGTCAGAATAGGATTATGATTTTGCATGTTCACCCCCGAGTTAATTAGTCTTTTGGTTACATTAACAGCAAACTGGTGTATGACTGTAGATGTCACTCATAGAATTTACAAAATTACAAAAGATTTTATTAGGGTTTGTGCAAAATTTCGACATTGGTTTAACCAAGACGGCAGTTTGAATCTCTCCTCTTGTCTATTTCCCGAGAGTGTATGTCATACAACACCTTCTTCTATCACGGGGTGTTTTTACCAACACACAAAACAGGAACAAATTACACTTGAAGAAATCCCAGGAGGGCGATCAGTGAGCAATGCCGTAAAAGGATATGTGACAAGATCCACAGTGTTTTGTCTTTCCAACTACATAACGGAAAAAATGGCGTTAAATATCAATGACCGTCAATCTTAACTTGCACCAACTTCAGTCAATACATATCAACGAAAGTCTTCATTAAAAGTGCTCTACCAGAGAACACATGTCCCAGAGTTGATTTGATCCTAGCAATACAAACGACTAAGGTCTCAGTTCCTTTCAAGACTACAATTACTATAGAAATTCATGGTCATTACTACATTGTCACCGCTAAAATGCAAAAATGAAATGCGAGTCTAAGTTAAAAGGTTTCGCTCCAATGATTACTAGCACGTTGAATTAAGCTTTGAAAACAAGAACTATTTCAGACACATAGAGATGATTCCTTGGAAAGTGCGTACGAACGATTTTTATTCACCGGTTGCGATAAACCATAAAAAAAAAACCAGTGAGCGCAGCGAACAAAAAAGTTTTTTGATGAATCGCGTTTTCCATAATATGAAGTTTTTATTTCATTTATACTTAGATTTTTTCTCAATGAACAAAAAATTTCAAAGATTGGAAGTAAACGACTTTTAAACGAAGGATGTGAAAAAGACGATTTTATCGAGCCTTTGACTTTTAAATTGTAAGTGTATTATCTATGGAACACATGAATAGTGAAAGTCAAAGTAAAAGTGTTTGTGGAAAGACCGCCTAAAAAAACGCAAAATTCAATTTAAGGTTGCCTACGACGTAGCTCTCGTGTTTGTCTACATTGCTCTTTGATAAAGAGTCAGTGTAACTATCTGAAATGTTAAACGTTTAGTTCAAGTTCAACCCCTAAGGTGGACCACACTTGAAAACATACATATGATGTCAATGTTTGTTCTTAGCCTTGCTCCAATGGTTTCTCAGAGTCGTATTTTGTTAGCTGAGTTTCCTTTTTTAAGAAGAAAATGAATCCACAAAAAGTTATACGTCATATTTAGCTCAAAAAAAAGTGCTGGGTTGTGGAAGTAGTTGAGAACAAGCAACTGTGATCCTGATTTATATCGTTGCAGCTATACTCTCCGAAATTGTCTTCCTTGTTGATGAGTCCTCCTGGTCTTCTATCAAATTTAAATCCCCTCTCAATGCTATTGTAACTCCATATGTGTCAGGATGCCTCCTCTGACATTTCCAATTTTTTCCTTGCTCTTCAATATCACTAAAAGCAATTAAACTGGAAGAGACCAGAAACAATGAAAAGAGCTCGCCATGATTTGTTTTTCATCAAGAAAAATCAATACTTACAGCTGGGTGTCAAAACTTGTTGTCTCCACAATTAGAAGAGTAAAAAATTGACCACCGTATTTTCATACGTTTCCAAGGAGGAGTTGAGTGTGATTCAGTTGAATAGCCCTTTTTTTCTTTTAGTCCTTCGCAGAAGTGTCTTAATAGCCAAAAAAAGGAGTTTCACCTTTTTTTTTCTTTTTTCTTTTTTCTTTCTTTTTTTTTTTTACATTCGTGGGAGGATATACGTCGCAATGTGTCTTTTAATTATCTTTGGAAGAGTGATCACAAACAAATCGAGTAATTTCACAACAAGTAGCGGTAGACACCAGCGACAGACAAAGGAGATCGCCAATACCTTTTAATCTTTCAACTGTCTTTCATTCAGAAAAATAGATACTTACAGCTGGGTGTCAAAACTCCTTGTCTCCCTATTGAAAGGAATGAAATAAACCACAGTTTCCTTCGTTTCCATAGAGGAATTGACTTTGCCACAGTTAAAAGATGTAGTTAAAAAATTAACATGAATTATGAATGATGGTCGATCCGGCTCCAGCTCTATATTTTTGGCGGAGCTCTTTGTAAAGGGATCCACAAAAGCAAAGGTTCAAAAACTGAGAAACAGTCCAATTGGAAATTACCTCACTCAACCCTCCTTACTTTTGTATCTGCCGCCTTTGATGATATTTCAATTGGGTTTCTTTTAAGTTATTCGTACATTAAAGGAGCTGACTGTTTACAATGACTTTTTAAAAAAAGTATTAGTATGCAAAGAGAAAAATAGAAAGCAATTTAAGGATACGGTGCAGAAACACTAAAATTTAGTTTACACCACCCACAAAACTAATGTCCCTGGTTGGCACAGTGTCGTTTCTCAAAAAGCGCTTCATCTTCATCCCTTGAGCCTCCATCATGCTGTTTAATATGGACAAGTTTCGCGTATAGCATAATTCTTCAAAATTTGCCCAACAAAGCGACGTTTACGGCCAAGTTGGATCGCTAAGATCGTGTCTTTGTCTGCGGAAAAATTTCACCCATTTTCCTCTCACAGTCGGGATCGTTCGGGAACTGAAACATTCTATGCCCGGTGCCGGAACGATCTATTCTGACAGTTTTGCTGGTCAGAGCCGGGGCACCAGAGACACAATATCGCCCTCGTTGTCGCGTATCTTTCATACTATTCGCCATACTGAATTCGATTTAATGTCACCAAAGTGACGTCAGTGGTTTTTGGTCAAATGGTACTTTGGCTACTTAATTCGAATACCATTTTTGAGGGGAAAATGGCATAACTTTAAAAGCTTTCAAAATTGTCAATTTTATCATTGAACGTTTCAAACTTCGGAAACGTAGATTTCAAATAATAAACTTTATAACTACAATATACCTTCATGGTCACTTGGATTTGTATTTAATAATGTATTGACAGCGCGTCCAACAGTGTAATGTCGTTGTAAATCCACAAGCTTAAAGCAAAAGTTTGGAATGCGACTTTGAAAAAGACGAACACAAGTTCGTAACATTACGATGAGCAACAATCGTTCACAACTAATATGATAATATAATAAGATGATGTCTCACATTATGTACAACAGTACCTGGTGCTTCTCTTGACAAACACCTGCTCCAACTACTATACTTACTTCATCTCCTACATTTTGAACATTTCAAAAATTGTTTCATGAACAAATGTGTAATGTTTTAATGTAAGCAGTGATCCTAACGAAGCACTTAAGTACCTTAGTCCTTGTGAAAGTGAGGCTGTTGAGGGCTTCTCACAGTTATGTATCGAGTCCCTAATATTAAAATCAAGCAAAGCTGTACATATTTATCTCTTAGGAGAAATTAATAACATCTCCCTGCCACTAAGTAAATACCATTACTCCTCACTGTACTGATTTTTTAAAGAGAAATCAAGAAACCTAAACTTAAAGCTTGGTTTTACTAATGATCAAACTAACGAAGCCGAAGCTAATTTTCAATTATTAGTAAAGAGAAAACGGTTGATTGACCGAGTCAAGAAAATGTCGCCCTACGACGAGAAAACATGTCATAATTAGATTAATAGCGTACGAAGTTATTTAAACAACTCTGAATCTAAACACAAACATTTCAACTTACGATTAGTCACTGGCTTGAAAATAATTTGCATAAATCAACTAATGGTGAGCCCTGAATGCGTTTTAAAAGACGAATATGAAAAAGGCCAATTTTATCGACCTTTGACTTTTAAGATATAAGTTTACTATCTATTGAACATTACATGAAAAGATGAAAGTGCAGGTAAAAAGTGTTTGTAGAGAGGCCACCTACTTACTTCAACTATTAAAATGTGGACGCTGTGTACCTAAGGTTGCTTATGACGTCGCTCTTGTGCACGTCTGCATTCTTCTGTGATATAGACTCAGTGTAACTAACTGAAATATTAAACGTTTAGTTCAAGTTTAACTCCTAATTGGACCAAACTTGGAAACACATGATGTTATTGTTAGTTCTTAGCCTTGCTCCGATGTTTTCTTGCATTCAGTTGGCTGTGTTTCCTTTTCTGAGAAAGGAAATGCACTCGCAAAAAGTCACACGTCACATTTAGCTCCAAACCAATGCTGCGTTGTAGAAGCAGGAGAGAACGAGCAGCGGTGATCCGTATTAATATACATGTTGTGAAATTTTCCGAAATTTTTTTCATCGGGGACTCCACCTGGTTTTCCATCAAATTCACATCCCTCTTCTATGCTATTGTAACTCCTTATGTGCCAGGACACATTTTCCTGCTGTTTTGTCAGGGCGGTGCAATTAGAACAAGAGTTTCCCCGGATATTAACATATTCATACATCTGGCAGGTGTCCCAGGTACCAAAAATGTTATGACCTGCCAGCTTAGCGCGTGCGTAGTCCGTATACTGCAGACCATCCGTAGAAAAGTTACAAGTTGCTCTCAGATGTGTGGAGGAAATAGCAAGAGACTGCATTTGTGATAAGGATAGTCGGAACTCGCTCCAATTCACTTCCCCCTCTCTAATATCAATCTCAAAGTTTTTGCCAAACTCTGCATAATTGAAGGCATTTCTCTTGGACAAAGATAACGATTGTATTAACGTCCATACAAAGCCAGGTTCAGACTGCAAGTCACAGTAAACAGAAAACCGTTCATTGTCTGAATTATAGATGTCGTATTTTCCTGATGTCGAGGCGCCGTTCTTAGCTATGTCTTTGCAGCTTCTCGGATGTTTCATCTTCTCACACCGCTGACCAGAGTATGTGTTAGGACAGGCACAGTTAAACCTGGTGCTGTGAGCGTCACAAATCTCTTGACATACACCTCCATTGAGACAAGGATTGGTGCGGCAGCATCTGTCGATGCAATGATGCTTCTCTGGTGTGTATTTGTCTCCACCCTACAGCAACATTCGAAGGATTTTTTAGCTTACCATGCTCATCGAATTGGGTTAGCACGTGCGCTTTAGCAACCGTCGACAAATCTCACCGGAAACGGATCGAATCGATAACAAACAGTGCGAGCAAAGTACGAGTGCCTACAACACATAGCGGGGCACCAGAAAGGAGATGAAATATCCATCAAAATTAGATTTGAAATGCAGCAATACAACAATGGTAAAGTCAATGATGTCTTTATGAAATTTGTAGTCACATCTGTTCTGCTGTTCCCTTTGCATTACAACACGAGGAAGAGAATGAACCCAATCCTCTCTTAGCCAAATCAGTTTGTTTTAGTTTTGTCTAGATCAATGATATCGCAGAATAATCAGTATGCACAAAATTGTCTTTGGCCCGGACTGACATATAACACAACTGTTTTTTAAGGAGTGCCGCAAAACTTGATCATGTGGAAATATTTATTTAATTTACGAACTTGAACATCTTGGGATATTTACTTTATTTAAGAAAGTTCATAAATAAATGAATAAGGAATTAGATAAATAATCTTATCTCACCTTCACCGTGTAGCTTCTCACTAAATCATAATAATTTCCCCCTTGCCTCCATTTCATCGCCGCTGGCTCCATCTCTTTGTTAGCATCGTTAAGCTCACAATTGTTTTCTTTGGAAAGAGGGAAATAGTTCATGGATACACACAGGCAGTCATCTTTGCACTTCAAGTGACACTGGATGGCGTTTGGGACTGTCAATCTTTCAAACACGTGACCCTCAAGAATTTGGTTATGGATGACATCGTCATCGATAGCAAACTTGAAGTTTTGACTAGTTACTTTTTTCTGTGCCTCAGTAGAGAGGGTCAAATTGAATACAAACAGCACGACTTGGAGATATTGTACGATGCCCATAGCAATAGCACTACTAATGTGAAGAAAAAAAAGATACATGATTATTTCTGATAAGCATGGGGTAATTTGGAATGAAACATATAGATATTTGGGTCTCTTGCTTAATTGCGACGGAAAGAAAATAATAGTTAGCATTAAATTGCCAAAATTTTATTCGTTAGCCGAAAGAGCCATTACCATATTGAGACCTTCCTCTGTGTCAGTAAACGTTTTGAAAGACTGAAAAGAGTGTATCCGTCTCGCTGTAAAGTCGATCTTCACTACAGAATCACATATTTGCGGAATTTTGAAAAGAAGACTAGGCAAACATTCGACGGTTTGTGTTAGGAATGCTCTACAAAAGGAGCCGTAAACGTTCCCTGCAGTTTAGCCTAAGCTGAACACAGTTTATAAAGAATTGATTGTATGCTCAAATGCTAAGCTTATTTCTCTTCATTGCCCAGGTTACAATGGAGGGAGATATATTGGCAAATGGAACTGATATAAAAAAATACACGAACCAGTAATTGCTGATTAAAAGTATGTCGGTTGCAGTTAGTTGAATGCAAAGCTAAATGTCGAAGTATATCAAATCTCAGTGAAACAGCCCCTGCAATGAACTTTATCAAAGACTGACGTTCATGTATCAAATCGCCCAAGTTTAAGGAGTGTTTCTTGAAACGTAAAACTTTCAAAAGTTTCGTGTGTCATTTATTAAAAAAAAAGCGTTTTGAAAATAAGAGACGTCTCAAAATGTTTTGCGTTACAAAACCAAGAAGGGAAACTCTACCCACCATCAGTTGTTAAAAGATCCTCTTTCAGCGATGCACTTATGA
This sequence comes from Pocillopora damicornis, assembly GCF_964200805.1. Taxonomy (NCBI): domain Eukaryota; kingdom Metazoa; phylum Cnidaria; class Anthozoa; order Scleractinia; family Pocilloporidae; genus Pocillopora; species Pocillopora damicornis. The sequence goes on from NC_142676.1 coordinate 17,420,770, forward strand.
ATCTCTGTGCTCTACAAAGTCAACTCTAAGAACGATTTGGAATGTATTATTCACACTTGAATATTTAAAAAGGGTCGCATTTTATTTTTTTACCATAGGAGTATGGGATATACAATATTAATGAAAGCTCTTAAAGTAAGCTTTCCTTCCATCGATGAATGATGATATCTCGAGTTTCGCTACACCTATAAATTTCGCAACCGTATGGCTGGTTTCTTTTCCAGCTTTAAGAAAAGAAATAGAATACAGACCAGTCAGCTAACAAACTCTGATCTTATGTTGTATACGTAGACTGTAAAAACACATAAGTTCTGTCTGTAGAGCCAGTTAGTAATTATTCCTCGAAGTGGAAAAAATTAAATATTGTAGTCAATAAACCGAAAAACTAGAAAAACTTAAGTGAATTATTTAGGTTCATAAGTGCAGCTTTAAAAGATGTTTTCAATAAGAATCGCAATGTTTTTCAAAATATGAAGACCCCCCGTCAAGTTCGACTTTCGAACATGGCAGCCCTTCTGTCGCGGTGACTATTAATGTATAATGTTCCGAAACTTTTTAATTTTTAAAATTAATTGTAAAAGGGCGTCAATTTTGGCCTCATTTTGCTAAAAGAACCGATATTTTGACGAGTTAAGAAGAAAAGCTACCCACATAAAAGAGCTTGAAAGCAAGGGCAGAAATTTACTGTAGCCTGTTTTATTTGATTTTCATGATAAGAATTCCACTTTTGACAGAGTAGATCACTTCAGGATATTCGTCTGCCCAGTAAATTGAATAAAATAGACTAAACAACTTAAGTTTACCACATCTTTGGCACAGTGTAGCTCCTCACCTGATTATGGAAATTTCTTCCTTCTCTAAATTTCATCGCCAATGGCTTCATATCTTGATTGGCATCATTGAGCTCTCAGTTGCTTGATTTGAACCGAGGGAATAATGATTATATATACAAGCAGTCATCCTTACACATCACATGTAACAAACGAATGGTAGCAAAATAAGGTACATAGCTTCCTAATTATCTATAATTGTCATAATCACCTACACAATTATCTCTTGGCCATGAATCAGAGATGAACCAGGGAAAGCTGTTGAAGTCATTGAGGTGCCTGTTCGAGTTAACCCGAGGTGACTACACTAACATGATTGTTGCATCAGTTAACTGCTGCTTGGAAAAACCTAAGATGAGTTAACGCCCTGAACGTAAGCTTGCATGTGGAAATGGGCCCCCGAGGCTATTTTTCCACGTTGTAATTGATAAGTGATGGAAAGTTTTACGTTCGTTACACACTCAACTTATCTATATTTTCAAGCAAGAACGAATAATTGACCCGGTTGTTATTTGTCCAACTTGTTTTGATCAACACACTTTGCCAGTGATATTTCATTCGAAGTTTCAATGGCCCAACGATGTGCAAAGTTTCACTCATGAATTTAAAAATTTGCATGAAAAAATGATAAAATATCACAAAATCTTTCTCAGACTCTAACCCTTCTCTAGAAAGATGTGCAAATAAGGAACATAGATGATAATATTAGACACTTGTTATCATTGATACTTCTTCACATTATGTAAATTTTGAATAAGAGCCGAATGATATGAATTATCCAAGAACGCATGCCATCCATTCACAGTTTAAAAGCGTCAACTAGAGAAGGAGAGATTAAGGTCAAACTTCACCATTGAGGAGTCTACTAGGGATCAAAACTAGAAGTAATAATAATAATAACGCTGAAATAGAATACAACCCGAAGCAATTTTACTGTTTCTCCAGGCATTATTGTTGATGTCTTTTTTTTTTTCTGCAGTCATCCACCCCAGACGAAAGACACGCACCCAGGCCGTAAAATGATCGTCCGTGCCAAACCGATAATAAACAGTACTTACTCGTTTGAAAAACTTCATGAAAAAGAATCTGTATATGGCAGAAATTCAAAATAAACACGAGTACTGTAAATCAAACATCGTAATTTGTTATGGAAATTAGTGTAATGAGATCATTTTGCAATGAAAAACCTTCACAGATGTTACGTCGTTAAATTTTTAGTTTTCGTTGCTTCTCTCTAACTTATTAAGTAAGTATGCTTGATTTAGAAGCCAGAAATAATCGTAAATAGTTGAATTAGATCAATGTTTTGTCGGTGAGGGATGTAGCCGCTTCATTAACAGAAAACGATAGAGATTGTGTCATTATTTTTTTTAGCTTTAAGGGGGCCTTCTGGTTTCCCCAATAAAAATTATAATTATCTTAGATAAGCTACCATTTTACACTCGGTTGCGGGTGGCAACTTATTTTGTCCTAAAAATACAAAAGAAATAATAAAATAGCTTCCTACAACTTCAAGCTTTAACAAAAACAAAACAAACAAACTCACAATAACAAAGTAAAAATTTCGAAATCATCTAATAACTGAGTAATCCTTTATAGTTTCGTTATATGAAGTTTCCTTTATTTTTATAATATTCACAAGAAAACCTGTACACTAATGTTACACAAAAGTGGACGGTCAAGCTTGGCTTGATAGTAATTAGCCAAAGAAGAAGGAGAAATTCGAAGTTTTTGTAATTAGATCTCAGTCTCAAAAGGGGCTTTCCTAAATGACAATTTTGACTGAAGCCGGTTGGTGAGAAAGAGAGGGCATTTTTATCATTAAACCACTTTCCAAATCCTTCGACCAGGTACATGGTAAACTCTTCCTCTTGACAACAGATACAAAGTGAGTCGTTTTCGACTTCAAAGATGTAAAGATTTCTTTGTGCAAATTTATGACAGTGGACTTCTATCATCCTGCTGACTCCTGAGATGTATCTACAAGGCTGTAGAAGAGATCGGTTTTCGAGTTATTTTACCACAAATGTCTCTTTCTCTCTAAATAAAAATAACAAAGTAATACCTGAGGGTATGTAAATTGATGAAACAGCATTCAGACGATTAAATAAAATGTGATGATGCCCCTTCCTATAGCTATCAAATCCTATACAAACAAACTTAATGCAACTATGCAATTCAGTCCTCGTCTTAAGCTATGCAACCTAGTTGAATAGCAACTAAGACCCTAGTTGGTCTTTACCCTTGGTGGTTCTAACTCCAGGAGATAACATATTTCAATTTTTTTAGGCTTTTTAATTTAATTTCGAACCATGTTATGTTATATTATATTGTGTATGTTACAGATACAAGTTTTTTTTAAGGTTCCTAGGGCGTATTTGAACATATTCGTATTTTAGCTTACGTATACTAGCCATGAATTATTATTAAACTACTATCACAGCGCAATTTTGTTCTTGTTTTTATGCTTCAAAAGGGAGCCAGGATTGCATTAGCTTTGCATTTTTGGTATACAAAGCTCGGGCTAATCTTCTACCTAAGCAATGCAAAGCTAAAAAAAATCACAGATTACAACAGTTTGCTTGTTAGTCTTTGAATTCTGAATGTTCCCGTGACATCATATTTTGTTCTGATTGGCTGTCTTTATTGTTTCGGTTTGACGGTAATGGTAACGGAAGTGGAATGGTAACGAGATTCAAATCAATTTCTTCGATTTCAAAACAGACAATTTTCGAGAAATCAAAGGCCTTTTGTGAAAAAAAAGAAACAAAACAAAGCAAAACAAAAAGCAACCACAACCAGAACAAAGGTCAGAATCCAAAGAAAACAAAAACCTTATCTAATACTCACAACTCATTCTAGCTTTAGTAGATTATTGGAACTTAGAATAACCTATTCATGTCTAACCCCAAACCAGTATTGCGTTGAAGAAGAATCCGAAGAGGAGCAGCGGTGATTCCTATTTATCGCTCCGGAATGATACCGTCCAAAATTATTTGCGTTGTCAACGGCTCCTACAGATCCATCAAAGTCGCATTCTTTCTCCTTGCTTTTCAAACTGTTGACGAACTAAGCACCATTAAGATTCATTCTTGTGTAGGTGGTGCAATCAGAACAGTTAATACGACGGATGTTAATATACTTAAACAGTTTGCAACCTCCACCTCAGTCACCGAATATGTAATGACCTGCCAGAACAGCGCGTGCATGTTACTCTCAGATGTGTGAAGTGGTTTGAGAGAGACTGCATAAGTGATAAGGAAAACGGTAACAGTTCCAGTCCGGTTGATTGCTATTGTCATTCACGGGGAAATCCGTGCCAAACCCCTTATCCTTATATGTGGCCTCATTGGCAAAGGATAACGACTGTATCAATGCCCATGCAAAGCCAGGTTCTGACTGCAAGTCATAGTAAACAGAAAACGGTTTATTAGCTGAATCAAAAACATCGTATTTTCCTGATTGCGAGGCCCCGTTGTTAGCTGTGCAGCTTCTTGGATGTGTAATCTGACCACAACGCTTACCAGTGTATTTGTAAGAACAGGTACAGTTAAACCTGGGGCTGTGATTGTCACAAATCTCCTAACATACTCCCCCATTGAGGCAGGGATTCTGACTGCAGCATCTATTAACGCCGCGATGTTCTCTGGAATGTAGCTTCCTCACCCTGATTGAAAATGAACTTTTTCTCTTAAACTATTCTTTGATTAAAGTAAATTCCAGCGGTGCAGATATCCATAAGTGAATTTGAGGGGGGGGGGGGGGGGGGCCAAGGGACGTACAATAAAGAATTGCTACATGCTTAACGTGCGTATATCAAGTTAGAGATGCACGCAGGATATAAGTTTTAAGAGCACGAGAGAAGCGTAAGAGTTGCTTGAGTGCTCTTCAAACTTCCCAAGTGGATTATTAACTCGATACACGCACAGCTAAAGTATGAACTGAAAAATTTCCATATAACATAGCATGCAGACACAAGTTGTCCTCGATACGTGCGTATATCAAGTTAGAGATGCACGCAGGATATAAGTTTTAAGAGCACGAGAGAAGCGTAAGAGTTGCTTGAGTGCTCTTCAAACTTCCCAAGTGGATTATTAACTCGATACACGCACAGCTAGAGTATGAACTGAAAAAATTTCCATATAACATAGCATGCAGACACAAGTTGTCCTCGATACGTGCGTATATCAAGTTAGAGATGCACGCAGGATATAAGTTTTAAGAGCACGAGAGAAGCGTAAGAGTTGCTTGAGTGCTCTTCGAACTTCCCAAGTGGATTCATAACTCGATACACGCACAGCTAAAGTGTGAACTGAAAAAATTTCCATATAACATAGCATGCAGACACAAGTTGTCCTCGATAAAATAGAGTTTATTACAACTTTGTCCGATTTACCAGGTAATCATGTTCTACCCGAAAACTATGAATAAATGAAAAGGTAAAAACGACCAAGAAATATTACCAGACCAAATCTTTATTCAAAGAATTGAACATTTTCTGCTCAGAGGCAAAAAACGAACGAATTTCTTGCATTTACAAGAGCGTGTAGTAGATTCAATATGCTTGAATCGTTGTTTACTAGAATTCAAGGCCAGAAATTGCGTAGGTTTATGTTGAAGATTTTGAAAATGCTGAAATAATTGTAAGGTTTTTAAAATTAAAATCTGCTATTTAACAATACTTTTAGGATAAAAATGAACCCTCAAAACTGATATCAACTATTCAAAAAGCTGAGCAAAAACTTACAAATCTCTCGCATCTACGAGACACTTGTGATAGATTTACGTTGCTCGAATTGTTGTTTACCAAAATTTGCAACCTGAATATCGTTTAACTTTGAGTTAAAAATTCTGAAAATTGTACGATTTCACAACAAAATCTTCTGTTGAACAAAACTTTGGGTACATAACAACGCTTCAAAATAATATTTTCCGTTGTAATGAAGAGTTCCCAGTGTCGCAAAGCCTCAGTTGAAGTCAGAATACTCAGTTCTGTTTTCAGCCATAATTCCCATCGCGTTTGTGAATAAAGTATTGTCAACTCCGAAACTAATTTCGTCGCTTGAAGAGAAAAAGAAATGCTTATTGTTTCTCGAAACCAGTCTTATTCAGCATATTTTGTTTGCATTTTGAGCCACAAAGGTCTTTCTAAATAGGGATAGAACGGAAAGATAGTCTTAACTGATAGTTTTGAATTCTCGCCGCTAAACTCGACAGGACTTTTAGCCGAAGTGATACTCACAAGTCATGTTATGAATGCACAGACGTGCACTATTTTTAGAGAATACTGCATGGGCGCGCGTAGATATGAAATGTCGAGTTGAACACTCAAAAAGCGACCTTGTATTATTTTGTTTATCATATAAAAAACAATAGCGCATTAGTGACGAGAAAGCTGACGTCAACAATGAAAGAAAATAAATTGAAGCATCGACAATCGTACAGTGCGTTGTCGCTAAGGCTCAAGATGGAAAAATGCTTTGAATCATGATTACAAAGACAACAATGGGCGGAATTTTAAATTTACGAAATTCTTATTTATTGAATTTTTTACTTACCGACAGGAGAAGTCTTTCAAGTAAACAGCCAAAATCGGCCTGTGACAAATCTTCCAGTTGTCGATTTCCGTTCTCAGCCACGACAAAGGCCATTACCAAAGTCACTGAATACGTAACTTTGGGTTTTTCTTTTCATATATTGGTTTTCTTTCCCTTCTAGGAAAGTTTGAACGTCACTCCCTGTAAGCGGTACGAAATTATTAAATGTTTTAGCCGCCATAATCCGAGAAAGTTCCGCGGACAAATTACCTTCTATTGAGAATGTTGAGGGCTTTGCCGTTCATTTATCAACCTGGCCGAGTGACGCGAAAGGCGAGTGATTTGTCAGCAGCTGATTGGCGTTATCAAACACACGTGAAAAAATATCGTATTCTTTCACGTGTGTTCTTACGGCTTTTGTCAGAGCTGCAGATCCTTGTATAACATCGTAGTTTATATGATAAATAATGATTTTTATCATGGTAGCTCCCTTA
>NC_142676.1:17432630-17440130 GCF_964200805.1 Pocillopora damicornis
AATTATCAGTAAAGAGAAAACGGTTGATTGACTGAGTCAAGAAAATACCGCCCTACGACGACAAAACATGTCATAATTAGATTAATAGCGTACAGAGTTATTTAAACATCTCTGAATCTAGACACAAGCATTTTAACTTACGATTAGTCACTTGCTTGAAAATAATTTGCATAAATCAACTAATGGTGAGCTCTGAATGCGTTTTCAAAGACGAATACGAAAAAAGGCCAATTTTATCGACCTTTGGCTTTTAAGATGTAAGTGTACTATCTATTGAACATTACATGAAAAGATGAATGTGCAGGTAAAAAGTGTTTGTACAGAGACCGCCTACTTATTTCAACTATTCAAATATGGACGCTACGTATCTAAGGTTGCTTATGACGTCGCTCTTGTGCATGTCTACATTCTTCTGTGATAAAGGTCAGTGTAACTATCTGAGATATTAAACGTTTAGTTCAAGTTCAGTTCCTAAATGGGCCAAACTTGGAGGCACATGATGCCTTGCTCCGATGTTTTCTTGCTTTCAGTTGGCTGTGTTTCCTTTTCTATGAAAGGAAATGAATTCGCAAAAAGTTACACGTCACATTTAGCTCCAAACCAATGCTGCGTTGTAGAAGCAGGAGAAAACGAGCAGCGGTGATCCAGATTTATATACTTGTTGTGAAATTTTCCGAAATTTTTTTCATCGGGCACTCCACCTGGTTTTCCATTAAATTCACATCCGAATTGTGTGCTATTGTAACTCCTTATGTGCCAGGACACATCTTCCTGCTGTTTTGTGAGGGCGGTGCAATTAGAACAATTGATTCCTCGGATATTGACATATTCGTACATCTGGCAGGTGTTCCAGGTACCAAAAATGTCATGACCTGCCAGCTTAGCGCGTGCGTAGTCCGTATACTGCAGACCATCCGTAGAAAAGTTACAAGTTGCTCTCAGATGTGTGGAGTGATTAGCAAGATACTGCATCTGTGATAAGGATAGTCGGAACTCGTTCCAATTAACTTCCCCCACTTCAATATCAATCTCAAAGTTTTTGCCAAACCCAGTATAATTGAAGGCATTTCTCTTGGACAAGGATAACGATTGTATTAACGTCCATACAAAGTCGGGTTCAGACTGCAAGTCACAGTAAACAGAAAACCGTTCATTGCTTGAATCGTAGATGTCGTATTTTCCTGATGTCGAGGCACCGTTCTTAGCTATGTCTTTGCAGCTTCTCGGATGTTTCATCTTCTCACACCGCTGACCAGAGTATGTGTTAGGACAGGTACAGTTAAACCTGGTGCTATGAGTGTCACAAATCCCCTGACATACTCCTCCATTGAGACAAGGATTGGTGCGGCAGCATCTGTTGATGCAATGATGCTTCTCTGGTGCGTATTTGCCTCCACCCTACAGCAACATTCAAAGGATGTTTTAGCTCAGCATGCTCATAGAATTGGGTTGGCATATACTTTTTAGCACCCATCGAAAAAAAATCTCACCGGAATCTGATCGAATCGATAACAAACAGTGCGAGCAAAGTACGTGTGCGTACAACACATGACGGGGTGCCAGAATGGAGATGAAATTTCCATTGCAAAGTAGATTTGAAATGCAGTAATACAGCAATGGGTAAGCCAATGATGTCTTTATGAAATTTGTAGTCATGTCTGTCCTGCCGTTCCCTTCGCATTACGACATGGCCGTTAAGAAAATAGTTTGTGAGAAAGGGAACGGATCCAATCCTCTCTCAGCCAAATCAGTTTGTTTTGGTTTTGTCTAGACCAATCATATCGCAGACAAAACGGCATGCACAAAATTGTCTTTGGCTCGGACTGACATATAACACATCTTTTTTTTAAGGAGTACCGCAAAACTTGATCGTGTGGAAATACTTATTTTATTTACGAACTTGAACATCTTGGGATATTTACTTTGTTTACGGAAGTTGATAAATAAATGAGTAAGGAATTAAATAAATAATCTTATCTCACCTTCACCGTGTAGCTTCTCACCAAATCATAATAATTCCCCCCTTGCCTCCATTTCATCGCCGCTGGCTCCATGTCTTTGTTAGCGTTGTTGAGCTCACAATTGTTTTCTTTGGACAGAGGGAAATAATTCATGGATACACACAAGCAGTCATCTTTGCACTTCAAGTAACAGTCAATGGCGTTTGGAACTGTCAATCTTTCAAACACGTGACCCTCAAGGATTTGGTTATGGATGACATCGCGATCGATAGCAAACTTAAAGTTTTGACAAGTAACTTTTTCCTGTGCCTCAGTGGAGAGGGTCAAACTGAATACAAACAGCACGACTTGGAGATATTGTACGATGCCCATAGCAATAGCACTATTGATGTGAAGAAAAAAATATACATGATTATTTAATCTGGGGTAATCTGGAACGAAATAAATAGATGTTTGGGTTTCCTGCTTAAAAGCGACCAACATTGATGGATTTTTCAAAATTAACTATGAAATTATTTTCCTTAAAGCATGAACCGTAACATTTATCTTAATTGCAACGAAAAGAAAATAATCGTTAGCAGTAAAATTGCCAAAATTTTAGTCGTTAGCCGTAAGAGCCATTACCATATTGAGACCTTCTGAGTCAGTAAACGTTTTGAAAGACTGAAAAGAATTAATTCGTCTCGCTGGGAACTCGATCTTCACTACAGAATCACTTATTTGCGGAATTTTGAAAAGGAGACCGGGCAAACATTCAAGCCCAAACGAAATTGCTCCTCGACGGTTTCTGTTAGGAATACTCTTCAAAAGGAACAGTAAACGTTCCCTGCAGTTTAGCCTAAGCTGAACACAGTTTATAAAGAATTGATTGTCAGCTCAAATACTAAGCTGATTTCTCTTCATTGCTCAGGTTGAAATGGAGGGAGATATATTTGCCAATGGAACTGATATAAAAAAATACACGAACCAGTAATTGCTGATTAAAAGTATGTCGGTTCCAGTTGGTTGAATACAAAGCTAAATGTCGAAGTATATCAAATCTCAGTGAAACAGCCGCTGTTATGAGCCAAAATTTTAATCGTTAGCCGTAAGAGCCATTACCATGGTGAGACCTTCTTCTAAGTCAGTAAACGTTTTAAAAGACAGTAAGGAGTGTAGTTGTCTCACTGTACAGAATCACCAATCTGCCGTAATCCGAAAATATGTTAGACAAAAACTTAAGCACAAAAGAAATTGCTCCAGAACAGTTTATGTTAGGAATGCTTCACAAAATAAGCCGTAAAAATGCACGGTAGTTTAGCTTAAGCTAAACACTCAGTTTAAATACCAAGCTGATTTCTCTTCACCGCGTAGGTTGCAATAAAGGGAGATATTCTGGACTATTCAGTCTTGATTTCATTTTAAGATTGGCAAATGGAATTGATATGAAAAATAAACGAACCAGTTTCAATTTCTCTACTGCAGTAATTGCCGATTAAAAGTATGTCGGTTACAATAAGTTGAATGCAAAGCTAATGCCGAAGTATGTCAATCTCAGTTAAACAGCCGCTGCGATGAACGTTATCAAAAAGTGTTTCATGATAGCATGTTTCTGTTTGACTTTCATGTATTAAAAAAAATCGCCTAAGTTTGAGGAGTTTTTCTTGAAATGTAAAACTTTCAAGACTTTCGTGTGTGACCGTTAATTAAGAAAAAGCGTTTGAAATTAAGGAGAGATGTCAGAAGGTTTTGTGTTACAAAACGACAAAAATAGAAACTCTACCTACCATCAATTGTTAAAAGATCCTTTTTAAAAAAGGCACTTGATGAGTATGTATCCTCGACGGAATATTCTCTAAGAATGATTTGCACTGTATTTTTCCTACATTAATATTTAAAGCGGATCGCAATTTATTGTTTACCACAATATTTGAAACATTGATGAACGTATTAATGTAAGCTTTCTTTCCATCGGCGAATGAAAATATTTCAAGTCTTGCCACACCTACTAATGGCTCGAACTTATGGCTGGTTTCTTTTCTAGTTTTAAGAAAAAGTATCAAGTACACACCAGTCGGCTACAAATCAAACAAACCTAACAAACTCTTATAATATCCGTAGACTTAAAAAAGCACTTAAACTTGAGTAAGCAAAATAACCATTTATACTCACTGGAAAGTTCTCTCTGTAGGGGCAGTTAATGATTATTTACCAAAGTAGAGGTGGATATTGATGGAGATTATCTCTATCATTTTCACCGACACTCACCCAAGGTAAACAATTATTTTAGTATATGCCTGACAGAAAAAAAACAAAGTTATTTATTTCAGTCAATAAACTGAAGAGGAGTCTGAAATTAAACTCTCGACGTGATATTTGTCTCTACGGCTGAGTGGAGCTGATTTATCACTTCCTAGCTAGCCAATCAACGTGTACGAAAAGCACTATTTACCCGTGTGGGGAAAACTAAAATGAATTACTTACGTTCATGACTACAGCCTTATAGGATGTTTTAAAAGAGAATCGCAATGTTTTTCAAAATATTATGAGCTCTCGTCGTGTTCCATTGGGGAACATTTAGCAACCCTTTATTTCGGTGACTATTGATGTTAAATGTTTCCGAAATTGTAATTTTTGAGCTAAATTTTGAATTGGTCGATTTCAGCTCCGTTTTTCGAAGAAAAATAAATTTTGAGCCTTATTCGGAGAAATGAAGAGCGTATTTTTTTTTTAATAAGTAACGAAGAAGAACTACGTACATAAACGTGCTGGAAATTAAAAGCCTAGAATTTACTATAGCCTGTTTTATTTGGTTTTAATGATAAAATAGATACTGTTTTTTATAGAGTAGGTCACTTCAGGATACTATTCGAATAATTAAATGTGTTATTAATAAACTTTGGTCCAGACTAAACAAATCAAGGTAACTGTACAAAACATGGTGTTCTTCGAAGAAATATCCCTATGCAAGCCACCTTTACAAAGACCGAGCAAAAGTTTACATAAATGCAAAGCTAGATATTCGTAATATTATGAAAATATGTTCATCTTGTATGGGTTTTTGTTTTTATGGCATTTGAAGTTCTTCAAATGCAGACTGTACTGTTGTGCCTATATTATTGAAATGCCAGCTGCCGTGTTCCCACAGAAATCAAAACAAACTGCGCCTCGTAACTTAAAAGACATTGAGGTAAATTTTCAAATAACCAAGATTCATGCAGCAATTGCCTAGAGACACACAGGTGAAAATGAGGTTTTGAAAGACTCACCCGGGAAAAACAAGGCTAAAAACCTTTTCGAAGAAATGCTTGCCAATAATTGTTCAAATTTTGCTGTTAGTTGGCCTCATTCTTTTTCTCTGGTTTTTAGCGTCTACTTTTTGCCTTCTGAGGTATAATCATGATGCAGTAAATAACTTTTAATCGATACAAGGCAAATGCACCCTAAATTAAATAAGAGAAAATATATTCATTAATAGGTAGCCATTCCATGCAGTATTCGTCTTGGGAATAATACTTCCGTTCGAGAGACTGTCTATTCATTGTATTGTAAGTGAATTTGACATTTCCCACGGCCTGGACAAGGAGCCTCCTTCTCCATCCCATAATGTTCTTTTGCTATTTATCAAAACTTTTCCTCTCAATTTTTAAATTTTTACGGATAAATGGAAATGTCGTGGATTTGCCAAAACCTAGAACATCATCCGAACTTCATAAGCTATTATCACTTTTCATTTCAGCTTTTGAAACATGTATGGGTAGCACATGCCTCGTAATGAAAAATTTACATATTTATCTCTAGCATCCGTTAATATTAAAAACACGCAAATATGATCAAGAAGACTATCTCTTGAAATCAAATGGAACGTGGTGTCTTCAGGGGAAGTTAATGGTAACCAAACCAACTTTATTGTCTGTTCTGAGAAAATTAAATATTTATGTTCATAAGTGGAGTGGAAAAAGAATCTCCTGATAAACCCCTCCATTGAGACAAGGATTAGAGAGGCAGCATCTATTAACATAGCAATCCTCTTTCGCGCTGAATTTATCTCCACCCTACAGGAATATAACAGGTTGCTCACATAACTTTTTTAGAAACTGTTTTGAAGGAGTACTGGAACACTTGAACAGCTTGGGATACTTACTTCATTTACGAAAGTTCCTAAATAAATGAATAAGGAATTAAATGAACAATGTTATCTCACCTTCACCGTGTAGCTTCTCACCAAATCATAATAATCTCATCCTTACCTCCATTTCATTGCCGCTGGATCCATGTCTTCGTCAGCGACGTTAAGCTCACAATTATTTTCTGTGGAGTGAGGGAAACAGTCCATGGATACACACAGGCAGTCATCTCTGCACTTCACGTGACACTGGGTGGCGCTGTGGGCTGTCAATCATTGAAACACGTGACCCTCAAGAATGTGGTAAGGGACGACATCGTCATCGATTGCAGACTTGAAGATTTGAGAATTTACTGCTTTTTGCGGCACAGTGGAGAAGGTAATTTAATACAAACAGCATGACTTGGAGATATTGTAAGATGCCCATAGCAATGGCACTATATTAATGTGAAGAAAAAAAGATACATAATTATTTCATCAGATAAGCATTGGGTAATTTGAAACGAAATGAGTAGATGTTTGGGTCTCTTACCTTAAAGCGACCTCCATTCATAAAATTTCTTGAGATGGAACATTTGCTCATTTGTGGAAAATACATTGATGCATTTTTTTTAATTATCAAGGAAGTTGTTTTCCTTAAAGCACTAACGTAGCATTTTTTCCAATTGCAACGGAAAGAGAAAAATTGCCAAATTTTAGTCATTGGCCGTAAGAGCCATCACCATGTTGAGAACTTCTGAGTCAGTAAACGTTTTGGAAGAAGTGAGGAGTGTGTTCGTCTCGCTGTGAAGTCGCTCTTCTCTACAGAATCACTTATTTGCGGAATTTCGAAAAGAAGATTGGGCAAACATTCAAACCCAAACGAAATTACTCCTCGACAGTTTTTCTGTTAGGAATGCTCCACAGAAGGAGCCCGGCGTAACTGACGTACCCTGCAGTTTAGCCCAAGCTGAACACAGTTTACAAATAACAACTACTTATTTTACAATTTACAACTACTAGTTTCAGTAGTGTTCTTAGCTGCGAGGATCTTTTAATTTCAAATAGTTGATTGTTAGCTCAAATGTAAAGCTGATTTCTCTTCCTTGCCCAGGTTTCAATGGAGGGAAATATATCGGCAAATGGAACTGATATAAAACGTAAACGAATCGGGTAATTGCTGATTAAAAGTATATCAGTTACAGTTACTTAAATGCAAAGCTAAATATCGAAGTATATCAAATCTCAGTGAAACAGCCACTGCGATGAACTTTATCAAAAACTGACGTTCATGTATCAACTTTGAGGAGTGTTACTTGAAACGTAAAACTTTCAAGAGTTTCCTTTGTGTCCTTAATAACAAAAGTAGCGTTTTGAAAATAAGGGAGATCTCAGAACGTTATGTGTTACAAAACCAAAACAAGAGAAACTCTACCCAGCATCAATTGTTAGAGA